>NC_058341.1:74881709-75190795 GCF_905475395.1 Chrysoperla carnea
CAAAACAGTATATATCTAATTTATTGAAATAAAACAATCACATTTCTAATTTAAATATTTTTCTGTTTAAATACACTAAAAATTGTGTAAGCATTTGCAAAATTCGATGATTTATCTTTGCTCCTGTTCTTTGCTCTACTAATTAAAACATTTTTATCTAGAGCTTGTCCTTTAGGATTACCAACCATATCAACCCTCGATTTCTGCAGAGGTTTCTGATCACCTTTCTTTTGAAATTTTCGCTTGTGCCTCTCTCTAACCCGTGCTCGAAGTACCATTGGAACTTCCCAAAAAGCATTTGTAGTTAGTTTAGGCGTTTCATCGTCTTTAGATGAATCTTCATATTCTTCAACAGGTAATCGTTGATTTATTGGTCTACGAAGTTGTTCAATATTTTGAACTTCTTTTAATGTCAAGCCAGTTTTCATCATAGTAATCCAAACTGCATTGTTCATAAATTTTCTTCTTGATATGTGTTTTTTCATTCAACATATCCATCGCATTTCCATAATCCACATTATTCCTTTTCCGGAATATTCTTGTTGGATCAATAACTAATTTTGTCATACGATCATATTCATCACCTTCGAATACGTTTCGTTTTGACTTTCCTGTATCTACAGGCATAATTGGTAGACTTTCATCCATGACACTAACTGTATCTCTTAAACTTTTAGCTGATTCCCTTTTCATATCAGCTGCTTCACTACAGTTATTTATATCCCTTGGTTCCACAACAAAAACCATTTGATTTAATTTACGATCCATATTATCCATTAAATCAGATTCCATTGATTTCAAGATTTCCTTACACTTGGTTTCGTTGACCTTTAAAGAATTTCTTGTTTGCTTAGCATAAGCATTAGTTTTACAATTCTTTAATTTATTGTTGTCATCAGCACATTTTATACTGTTTGTATAATTCCGCGTTTTTTTATTCAAACGCATGTGACCCAGTTTTCTATGTCCACTCATAGTAGTTTCATTTTGTAGACTCAGCATACATTTACTTATCGAACGAATCTTATACATGCCTTTTTCAGGTGTACTTCTGGCAATTATTTTGTTGTATTTATTGCGTATTGTACAGCCATCCTTATTGAAGATTACAACATTTCCCTTTTCAACAATTTTGTTAACCGATAACAAATTGGCACATAATGTATACTCAATGTCACAAAAAATGCTCGTTTTAAAACATTCTAAGTGTTACTATTATAACATAACATATGATGAGTACGCTTAGAATGTTTTAACTGTGGCACTTTTTTTGACAGTGAGTGTAGGTACGTGTAATACTTCCTTGACTTCGATATCATGTTCATTCGTTCTAATTGTAGTATTGCCAACACTCTTGACTTTCATTTTCGAACCATTTGGACCCATTACTTTATTCACATTTGCGGACCTTAATTCTCTGAATACATCAACATTCGGTGTCATGTGACTTGATGCTCCCGAATCTATGTACCAGTCGTTTGAGTTTTGTTTTCCACACAACATAGCTTGAAACAAATACTCTTTTTCCGGTTTTCCATTTGGAGATTTCTTGGACTTGTCACAATTGTAGCTTAAGTGTTTAGTCGACCCACAATTGAAACACTTTTTCTTGAATTGCTTCTTCTGATATGCGTTCTTTTGTTTTTTCGAAAAAAACGCTTCGTTGCCATTTTGTTGGCTTCCCTGAGTATCAATCAGCTTTGAAATTATTTGATCGGAAGCCATGTTACTTCCCGATGCCTCGATTCCCATAATGAATGGTTTATATACGTCGCTTAGACCTGCTAATACAATAGCACCAAGCCATTCATCTGTTATGGTGAAACCAATTCCACTTAACTTTTTCGAGCAACAAATAATTTCGTCCACATACGACTGCATATGGTCGGTGTCCTCCAATCTGATTGATATCAAACTTCTAAGCAATCCAATTTTCCGTGACAATCCCTTGTCCTCGTATAACCTTTTTAAGGTACTCCAAATTTCCAATGCTGAATCGCAAGAATCAATGTGAGCATAAATACATGATTCAACACACAGCGACAGCAATGCCTTACAACTCTCCAGTTTGTCCACCCTTGATTCGGTTACTGGATCTGTTATACAACCAGATAAACCTTTGTATGCAATCACATTCTTGACTGCAAAACTCCAGGTATGATAATTTTCACTCCCATTTAATTTTTGGATACCAAATTCTGTCGACATTTTCTTTAAATATTGTTACGCATATATTAAAAATTCCAAATTCCAAAAATAAATTCCAATTTCCAGGGAGAATCCAAAAATTATTTCCAATAAATAATTTAAATACTAAATTATTTTTCCAAAAATTGATTCTTCAAATTATTTTCCACAAATAATAAAAATAATTTTACCGCAAAGAAGAATCCAAATAATTTTTCATAAATTAATTTTCCACGAATTAATTTTCACAGGAACCCAATAATTGGAGAATCCAAAAAAATTATTTCCAACAAATAATTATACAATAAAAAATTATTTTCCAAAAGTAATTCTTCAAATTATTTTTTCCATAAAAATAAATAAAATTATTTTAACACAAAGAAGAATCCAACAATTAATTTTTTAATTATATTTCCATAAATAATTTCCAAAATTATTTCCATAGGAATCGAATAATTTATTTTCCAACAATTAATTATATATAAATAATTACAAAAATTATTTCCACGCGATTCCAATAATTAATTTTTCACAAATTAATTATCTTCAAATAATTACCAAAATTATTTCCACAGGAATCAAATAATTAATTTTCCACAAATTAATTATATTCAAATAATTACAAATATTATTTTTAGAGGATTCCAATACTTAATTTTCCACAAATTAATTCCATATAAATAATTCCAAAATTATTTCTGCAGGAAACCAATAATTAATTTTTCACAAATTAATTATATTCAAATAATTACACAGATTATTTGCACAGGAATCCACTGATTAATTTTCCATAAATTAATTCAAATAAATAATTATCAAAATTATTTCTGCAGGAATCCACTGAATAATTTTCCATAAATTAATCAAATAAATAATTACCAAAAATTATTTCTGCAAGATTCCATATAAATATTTTGAACACAAAATAATTTATTCCAATTGAAAGTTTTATATCATTTCAAGATAGACCTCTTATTTTAAATTAACCAAAACAATTAGGCTTCAACTACGCTCTGCTACCATGTTGAGGAAATCGAAATAAAGCCCTTGTGGTTAAATATTTAGAAGTGGTTTATTGTCATAAATGTGATTCTATATATATTAAATAAATGCAGTCAACGCATTATATAAATAATAATTTGACATACATACTTAGCGCGTGTAAGTTCATTGAATTAAGCAATATTATAATTACATATTTTCAACAGAGAGCTGGTGTTTATGATATCTCCGAAATATAGAAAGGATCCAAGGAATATTTTTCAAAACTGTACTTGGTTGGCCACAGAATACTCCAAACTATATCATTCGATGGGAAACTGGGAGGGATAATATTGCCGTAGAAGCATTAAAAAGGGTTTTAAGCTGGTGGGAAAGAATTTTGAAACTAGATGCCAATAGACTACCAAGAATATGTTACAATCAATTAATGTCACTTGATATAAATGGGGATATGGATTGCAAATACAATTGGGTTACTCAGTTAAAAGAGATACTTCGGGATCTTGGTTGTATAAACACATGGAATGAACAACGGTCACAAAGTATTAAAGAAAACAGCGAAATCATTCTTACCAATTATCAAAGAGAACTTTCCAACATGAATAAAAATTTAATTTTGAACTCCAGTTACAGCCCTATGTATCAGTATATTTTGAACGACTCTGTAAAATGCCTTAAAATGAATTTAAATTTTAGTAAGATAAAACTAGTTAACCAAATCAGAGCCTCAGGGAAGCAAATCGTTAAAATTCATGCAAATGGCTGTTTATATAAATGGAAACAAGAAGAACTCTGTATTATTTGTAATTATAAAAAGCCTGAAACACTTATACATTTTCTTTTGGAATGCCCGATTTATAAATCGATGAGAAATCACTTTATTGGCAAGTATTTAAATTCAAATTTTAACTACGAGAATAATTTCATGGTCTTGCTGTCAAGTTTGTCCCCAGGGAAAATAAATGATATTTTCCACTTTGTAAATGGCGGTCTTAAATTGAGGAGCTTTTGTTTAAACGAATAATTGCACTGTTTGCACCATTTCATACATTTTGGAAATAACTCAATGTAGAAAGAATTTACTAATTATTCGATTTAATTTTGTTTTTTATTCGAATAATATTTATATACTTAGTTTAAGTTAAATACTTTAAGCTTCAATTTATAATTAATGCATTTAATTTAATTTTTTACTTTATATATACTTTCTTTTTTCTTTTTTTTTTTCTCTTTTGTATTATTGTTAATATTAGTATAGAGAATGTACCAACCGCTGTAAGCTTTATTGCAAATACAGTTACATTTATTATTATTATTATTATTATAAATGAATACCATTAAAATTCGTGGACTTAATTTCGGCATTAATTTAACATGGATTTCCACAAATTATCGCTCGATACAATTAATAAGTTAATTGTATTTTTAGCAAGTAATATACTAAAATTATATTAAAAAAGAGCAAAATTTAAGAAAACAAACAAGTGAAAACAAACAATTGACTGAGTTAATTGTTGAAATACCATGTATAGGCAGTGTTGATAACTCTGTCACATTTCACATACATACATATCTGACATATTTAACTGATATTCTCATATAATGCGCAAGTGTTGATGCGCAATCGTTTGTTTTTTTGACGTCACGTAAATAACAAAAGATATTCACTTTGATATACCTATATTAATACATACTATAAAATTTGCACCTCATTAACGCCCTCGTGGGTAAACAGTTATGTTTCCAAAAAAATGTTTCAAACAAAAGTTTTTTATTTTTTTATAAGCAACATTTTTTACATTTAAACTTTTGTTCTATCTCTAACGGTTTACAAGATGGGTCCTACGGACCCAAGACCCAATTGACCTATGATGCTCATTTACGAACTTGACCTCACTTTTTACGTCCTGAGTACGCTGTAAAAATTTCAGATCGATATCTTTTTTCGTTTTTGAGTTATCGTGTCCACAGACGGACGGACGGACGGACGGACGGGCGGACAACCGGAAATGGATTAATTAGGTGATTCTATGAACACCTATACCAAAATTTTGTTCGTAGCATCAATATTTTTAAGCGTTACAAACTTGGGACGAAACTTAATATACTATGTATATTTCATATATTCGCTTCGTGCGTGAATTTCGTTTCCATGACAACGATACACTACTTTAATTATAGAATTGTATGGATGCATATAGAATTGTATGGATTGCATTGAAAACTTACATTTAAAATTTAATATTCTTGTTTCACAAATTTAAATAAATAATTATGATAATTTACATTTGAAAAATAATATTTGTACAATTTGATTTCTTATTTTCACAATTTTTAATGCATTAAGTTTAATTAATTAGTGTTTTTCAATCATTTTAATTTGACAGTTTCTATATCATTAACATGTAAAGAATTGCAAATTAGTCATAACAGCCTCCTTTATCTCCAAAATTTTTCACTTAAAGCGCTGGCATCGATTTTATTATCCCTACCATGACTACGCACACAACGAATACATGGTTTAACTAGATTATGGTGAGTTCAAATATATTACGTACTTGTGCTGATAGGACATCGTTTGTTTCGCAAACTTGTGTACCTATACGATAAAATTGGTTGGTAGAAAAGGGATAGTAGTTGCTTGAGAGTTTATACTTACTGATAATTTAAAAAAATAATAATAATCTGTGAATTGATACAAATGGTTTTGAAACTTTGATTAAAATATAAAATTAATATAACTAAATTAATTAATTAATTTAAATAGCATCAAGGCTATCGTAAGAGATTGTGTATATTATAGTCAACCTATCTATTCAATTATTACCTCTACCAATACTACTACAGATAAATTTTTTCTGCATTAAATTACAGGAGTCATTTTTTTGTTTAAACAGGCTCAGTATCACGTACTGAATGTAAATGCACAAAATCCTAACAAATTTGGAGGGAGGAAGTGCCGCCATTTTGAGAAAAACCGTTGCGGCCTATAACCCCGTAACCGGGCATTTTAAGCCAAAAATGGTTATAAACTTTTTTGTAGATAATTAAATTAATTATCTTTTTAGTCAATTTTTTTTATTAACTTCAAACAAAAAAGGAGGAGGTTACCAATGTGACTGTAATTTTTTTTTTAAGTGTGTTGCCTCAGAGCTTTTGACTGGGTGAACCGATTTGTGTGGTCTCATTTTATTTTGGTCCAGTTCTGACTAAGGCAACCATGAGAAAACCATAAGAGTCTTAAATTTGCATTGAGTATGCACGACAAGAGAACGAATAACTTAATATCAAGCCAACCAATTTCGATGATTATTTTTTAGTGACAAATTAGTAAGTGCACTTCAGATTTACTAAAAATCACAAAATAAAAAATTTTAAAACAAAAAGAAAACCGACTTCAAAAGAAAAACTTTTCCAAAACAAATAAATATGCACTAAAAAGTAAAAAAATGACGATTATATAATGCAGTTAAAATTATTGTTATTTTCGGAGTCGGTGTTGGCCAAGCAAATGTAGCAAATGTTCTGAGTTGTTTCCTTGGCTGACAGCGACTGACAATAATAACAATAATTTTAATTACATTATATTATCGTTATTTTTTTACTATTTAGTACATATTAATTTCTTTGGAAAAGTTTTATTTTTTAAGTCGGTTTTCTTTTTGTTAAAAGTTTTTTTTATAATTAAAAAAAAAAAAAAATTCAAGAGTTGGTCGCTGCCTTAGCAGGTAAAATGGCAAATTATTTATAGATAATAAGGTCACTAACATTAACATGTTCAGATATTTACTGAATTTTTATCTTTACACTAAGGATACTTCTTTTTCTTTATTAATCTTGCACCCGGTGGTTGCAGCATTAAACGTGTTATAACATCATAAATATTAAATTTAGAAAAAAAAGTTTAGAATAAAAGTTTTAGAAAATTTGTAGATTTAAAAGTTAAGTTATTAGCATTTTTTTCATTAAACAAATATTAGAAGAGATATCGATTAATTAATCAATAAGTAAATCGTCATAGTCGTATAAGTCATAAACGATTAGTGCTACAAAAAAAAATATTATACAAAAAGGGTAGGAAATTTAATTGTCTACAATAAAGATTATTTCTATTTTTGATCTAGACTGCACGGTTTTGGAGATATAGTCCAAAAAGGTTTTTCTTAAAATGAAGGCACTGTCCCCCCTTATTTTTAAGGATTTTTTGCATTTACAATCAGTACGTAATGCAGAACCTATTTCAATAAAAAAAAAACTCTTATGATTTAGTTTCACTTTACTCCATAACTGGTAACAGATAGATTACAACACTTCAAAAATTAGGAAGTTGTTATTGATTAAAAAAGTAACATTTTTTGTTCGAAATTTTTTATTTGTATGAAAAAATTGTTTGTTGGGTGAATTGACTTGCTTTTTTTTTGCATTGGCTTCAAAAAATTATCCTAAAAAAATCTATATGGCTTAAAGCGGAACTTTTAAATTTTAGCTCCCGTGCCATTGGGGTGAAGGCGGTTTATATCGTGAAGTTAAGCAGATAACTTTAAAAAGACTTTAAAAAGGTCAAAATGCTAAATTAATTCGAAATTTAGGATATTGTTAATAATAAACTCTTTTATGCCCCGCCCCGTCCCATGCGGGGGTCTGAAAGATTCTGAAGATGAAAAATACCATTTTTTTGCAAATTAAATTTTTATAAGGGGATTTTTGATGTCGCTCGTTAAATTTGTACCCCCCCTTCCTTTCCCTCTTTTAGCTCACATAAGTAGACCTTCGAAATAAAAACCATTTTTTTGAAAATCTTACGGCATATAAGGCTTTTTAAGGTATTAAAAGTAGTTTTTAAAGTCGGTGATCTCGAATTCATGATCAAAATGATTCAATTTTCAACTCCCCTTTCAAAAAAAATTATAATTGAAGGGGTCGAGATAAGCAACTTTAAAAACTCCCGCACACCATTTTAAAAGGTTTAAATTTTCAAAAAAATAATTTTTTCGAGGATCTACTAATGTGGTCTAAAAGAGTGGCTGGGGGGGTGAAAATTGAATCAATCTGATCATAAATTCAAGATCAGCAACCTTAAACGAAAATTTTGACTGAAATTTCTAAACCAGCGATCTCAAAAATCCCTTTACACGCCATTAAAAGTCTTTATTTGCAAAAAAAAAAATGGAGTTTTTCATTTTGAGAGTCTTTCAGACAGACAATAAGTTTAATAGCAAATCGTAAATCCATCCGTTATAATTGTTAACGATATTAATGTATGTAAAGGTACTAATGTATTATATTACCTATACATACCTACTATACATTCTTTTATAAATAATTAATGTGGAATCAATTCTCTCAGTAATTAACAAATTTTATTATTTCCATAAAATTATGAGCATACGGCGACGGGTACTGTCGTGTAATCAAATATACGTATGCAATAATTAGAAACATATATATATATACATATATATATATATATATATATATATATATATATATATATATATATATATATATATATATATATATATATATGTATATGTATATGTATGTATAAATATAAGTATATGTACTGGGTGATCAATTTTTAACGCTCCTCTCTCTTTTTTTCTTAGTAGTGCAGCTAGCTCCTCAAATTAGTGAGTCTTCCTCTCCCCTTCATAGAAAATTGAACTTTTATGCCCCAGGATTCCCGAAACGTCTTGATCGTCCGCTGATTATAGTAGTGTTTGGTATCAAATTAAAGGGCGTAATTAGGACTTTTCAAAAAAATATACATTGTTACACTAAAGTAAAAATTATAACTGCAAAATAGTTTAAAATAAATGTATTTCCGCCTGTTCCCTCTAAACTACCTACCATAATTTGACAAATGAGGTATCGTTAGAAGCGTCTTGATTGCCCACTGATTAAAGGCTATTTGGCGTCACATTAAATTGGAATATGCCACCTTCAAGAGGACATAAAGTTATTCGAAAAACAAATTTCGATTTTATTATAGCGTGTTTGGTATCAAATTAAAGGGCGTAATTAGCCCTTTAAAAAAATATACATTGTTGTACTTAATCTCAAAATTATAACCGCAAAATAGTTTAAAATATATGTATTTTCATCTGTTCCCTCTGAGCTTCTAAATTACTTATCATAATTTGACAAATGAGGTATTGTTAGAAGCGTCTTCTGGTTATACACTATCTACCGTCACATTAACGGAAATTATTGAATACGGCGCCCTCTAGAAGGCATAAAGCTATGAAACCACTTTTCAAATATATGTATGTAGTTATAGTTTCTCACGAAATTATAACCCCAAAATGGTTTGATTAAAAAAAATTCGAAAATTAACACCCCGACAGTTACAGAATCGCGCTCTTAAAAGTATGGCAACAAGAAAATATTTTCATCTGAAATTATGATAAGTGAAATCGTCATTAAGATAATTTATGATAAGTAAAATCGCCATTTCAGTTGTGGGACCTCTAAGATTAAACAGTTTTCCACACAACCAAAAAGAGATCCTCCGACTGTAATGATGATTTTACTTATCAAATAATTTCAGATAAATATTTTCTTCTTTTCATACTTTTAAGAGCGCGATTCTGTAATTGTCGGGGATTTTAGTTTCCGAACTTTATTTTCTGAGCTACTACACTAAAAAAATATGCCTAGAAATTAGTATTATTCTGGGAGTTTTTGAAGACGCTGAACTTCTTAAACTTCAGTTTTAGAAATTCATTTTTTAGAACAAAAACTTCCGGTCGGAAAATTCAGTTTTTCGCTATAGAACATATTTTTAACAACCTTATTCATAAAATGAAAGAAATTTGGCACTAAAATTAAGAAATACTGGTATCCCACTAGTTTTTCTGGATAGAAAAAAATAATATTTGGTGTAAAAAAGTTATTTGAATGAACTTTTCAAGATTTGTTATATGCTTGTATTAATTATAAGAAAAATAATTAAGTTTTAAACAGGTACAAAAAGAATTTTTTTAATAAAATAAAGTTTGATTTTATATTTGTTCTGTTAGTTATAATATAATTTGTGGTCAAAAACTTATTTTCCCGACCTCTTTTTGGAATTTGCACAGTTTTCAAGTTCAGATTTGGATTCACCAATGTAGGGTGTTTTAATCGCGTTTGCGGTTATCATTTTGAATTTTCAAATTTTTTGATTGCATATTTGAATCTTACGATGACGAAAACCCTCTGGATAGCATTATTTTTGTGATATATTCACTACGAAAATCTTTTTGTTTTATCAATAAAATTGGGTCTATATTTTGCGTTATCAGTAAAAATAAGAAAAATTGTCTACAAATGATTTATCTAGCCACTATTGTGGTTTTTCAAACTTTTTAAATTCAGATTAGTATTCAGCGACTTCGAAAAACTCCAGAATAATAATATTTTCTTGACATATTTGTTATAATTGAGTAGGGTAAAATTGAATTTTTCGGCGGCCATTTTGAATTTTTACATTTTTCATGGTTAGATTGGGCGTCGTCGAAAACACTCAGGACAATATTATTTTCTTCATATATTCATTTAAGTTGTGTTTTAAATTATCGGGGTTTGACATAAGGATTGCGGCTAAAAACAGAATTTTTCGGCTGTTATTTTCAGTTTTCATACTTTTTAGAGTCAGATTCGAATCCCAAAAGCTCCCAAACTGGTATTTTAATTTATGTTGGAAACTCTGGGGCATAAAAATCAAATTTCCGAAAGGGGAAGGGGAAGGCTCACAAACTAATTTAAGGAGCTTTTCTAAATGCATTTACGAACAAAACGAGATGTTAAACATTAAAATCGGTTAGTGGTCAAAAAACCTAGTTAGTCGGCTTTGATTTTATACTCATTAACTGCACTTGATTTCTTGTAAAAAGATTTTTCAAAATCTCTTATACCTCCTCCACAATCGCACAGTCAGATCAAGATAAACAGTGTGGAGATGATACTTCCAGTCTCGCTGAAAAGCTTTTTTTGTCACCCGTCAAAGGCAAAACGGGAGATCCTCACGAATCCAGGCAAGTATCATCACCACATATAGAGAATTGACATTTTTCAGACATTCCCACAAAAAATAATTAATTGATATAAAGTTTGGAGATCGAAGCGGCCGTTGGATTGAACCATGTGTTCCTATCTACCTTCCTTGTAAGATTCTTTTCTACTACATATCAAATGTAGGAATCCAGACCTAAAGCTTACCTAAGTATGGACGGAGCTCAATTAGAACAGCTTCTTTACAAAATATGGTAATTTTGGCATTAACTGGAGTTAGTTTGAATATGTATACACATTTGAATCCGTTTGAAAGTAAAAATTTGGATGCGGTTGGATCTCCTAAGATGATGGGCCAAAATGTTTTTGTCGTGTAAAATAAATTAGATTACAAATGATTAAATTTCACACCCAAAGAAAATGAAAATAGAGCGTGAAAACCAGGTCACCCAGTTTATAATTAGAGATTACAATTGATCGAACGAGGGATTGTTTCATACTGGTACTGGTAGAGGAATCGATTTTGTACGTGGGTTATATTTCAAATGGTAGTTTTTACTCGGGCGTGAATTGAAATTCTAGAACATTTTCCGGTTATAACGAATAAGAATCAATTGACAAAATGCGGTTCTCATATTTTCCACGCTAAAGTCCATCTAGCATCCGCTCTATGAACAATCCGACAAATACCTGTGCGCAATTTAAGAATCATGGGATAAAATTTTCTTGAATAAGTATTAAGAGAACATGTAGTAAAAATAGTAATTATATGTCTAGAGTATTAGGAGAGCATTTTTTCCCACGCGGTACATTTTTCATCAAACTGAGACATAATAAACTTGAAAATGATGGGTGAATCATGGAATTTCATAAAGAAATAAGGAATTTGATAAAAGAATAAGGGTAGAAGACAGGAAAAAATTTTGCTAGAGTAATAACATATAAGAACCTTTTTCGATATAAAAATCACGGTTACGGAGATATAGGCATATATAGGTCACTTCAACTTAAAAATTTACAAAGATATTGTGGGATGGAATTTCGCGTTTGCAGAAAAATGATTTAAAATGTTCAATTTTTGGAACGCGAAAAACAATCCATTAATTTTTTAGAGCACCCTGCATATGTATAATGCTAGTATCGTGTAAGTTCCAATTCCAGTCTGATACATAATATAATATATATATATATATATATATATATATATATATATATATATATATATATATATATATATATATATATATATATATATATATATATATATATATATATATTATTTACAATAATATGGAGCCGAAATATATAAGGTTCATTATATTATACGTACACATAGCATATATGTACCAAGAGTTATCCCACAACCCTGGGGAAAATGTTATTATTACCAAACTAAATTATAACGAATTAAATTATATTTATAATTATATTTTATATACATTTCATTTATATTGTTTATTATCTTGTATAGAAATAAATTGTTTCAATTTTTATAACATATTTATGAAAGACCACTCATGGAGTTTATCCTGTAGGTTTCTCTAGTACATACAGGAAAAAAAAAATTTGAAAATTACCACAGTCGAGGATTTTTGTATTAATCATCACTACATATTATAAAAGAAAGTCGCTTTTTCTGTCCCTATGTCCCTATGTCCCTTTGTACGCTTAAATCTTTGAAACTACGCAACGGATTTTGATGTTTTTTTTAATAGGTAGAGTGATTCAAGAGGAAGGTTTTTATGTATAATACATCCATATTATAGTAGAGTAAGGGGTTGAAATAGGGGTTGAAAGGGATATGCTTCTAAAAATAAAAAAGTTGTGCATCGATTAAGGAAGGAATTATCGAATATTTACAAATATACCTAAGTGGGGTATCAAATAAAAGAGCATGACGTGTACATTACAAAAATGTTATCCCACGCAAGGAAATGAGGAGGGAGGGGTGCAAGTGGGGATGTTACCCAGCAAAGCGGGTAGTTCACAGCTAGTATTGTATATAGAGAATATAGTCAACAAAACAGCTGCTAAATAGCCATCCATATCTGTATTTATATTTGAGATACTATTCAAATAAAAGCATACATTAAATAGACATTCTTAGTTCTTCAGACAACAGAGAATATTTTTCTGCATTAAATTACAGGACTTATTTATTTATTTAAATAGGTTTAGTATCACATACTGAATGTAAATGCACTAACTTACAAAAATAGGCGGGGGAAGTACCTCTATTTTAAGGAAAACCGTTTCGGGCTATATCTCCATAACCGTGCGCTTTAGATCAAAAATGGTAATAACCTTTATTGCAGAAAAATATTTTTTTTTTGCATCACCAACCGTTTATGACTTATACTTCTATGATGATCTACTTATTGATTATTTGACCGAAATCTCATCTAATATTTGTTTAAACAATAGAATGCTAATAACTTTTAAATCTATTATTTTCTAAAACTTTTACTATAAACTTTCTATAATTAATATTGTTGACGCGTTCAAGGTTACATTACAGCTACAGATAATTGAGAATTTTTTCTTGCACTAATTTACAGGAGTTATGTTTTTCAACACATAGGTTTATTATCACGTCCTGAATGTATACACACCAAGTCCTTACAAATTTAGAGGGTGGAAACACCGCCATTTTGAGGAAAACCGTTACGGCCTATAACCCCGTAGCCGTGCACTTTAAGCCAAAAATGGTAAAAAAAATGGGATGGGGGTAATAATGTCACTAACATTAAGATTTTTCATATATTTATAGAATTTTCATCATTACGCTATGTATACTTCTTTTTTATTAATCTTGCACCCGGTGGTTGCAACAGTAAACTTCAAAAATATTAATTTAAAAAAAAAAACAAAAGTTTACAGTAAAAATTTTAGGAAATTTGTAAATATAAAAGTAACTATCACTTTCTTATTTAAACAAATATTACAACAGATATCGGACAAAATAGTCAAATAGTAAATCGTCATAGTCTTATAAGCCTTTAACATTTGAAGTAACAGTGAATACAAAATTATTTTACAAAAAATGTAGGTAATTCTATTATCTAGAATAAAGGTTATTACCATTTTTGGTCTAAAATGCACAGCTATATAGCCTAAAACGGTTTGCCTTAAAATGGAGGCACTTCCCCCGCCTACTTTTGTAAGGATTTTGTGCATTTACATTCAGTACGTGATACTGAACCTATTTAAGTAAAAAAGTAACTCTTGTAATTTAGTGTATTATGGACATGAGTAACGAGCTTCTATATAACCTGTATTATATCGAGTACTCAATAACGGCTCCGATTTTGATGATTTTGTTTCAAAACGATTCTTTTCGTATATTATTTAATTTAATTTCAGAGGGTGGAAATAATTTGGAGGGGGAATAGGCAATGTCGCGAATGATATATCGACGCCCAGCTCAAATCGCTAATGATAGAAGTTTGAAATTTTAAAATGATATTGATTTCATAAAGTAGGTTTCAAATAGGCGATGAAAGTTTGCATAAAAATATATATAAACCGTCATTTTTAAGTTCACTACTTAACCGATTTAAAAATTCCTTCACCTATAGAATGCTATATTATCACCAATTAATATGAGTTGTATTTTATTTCCAAAAATTTAGGGTTCCGTACCAAAAGTAAGAATGCAATTTTATTGTTATTAAGTTAAAATATATTTTTTGTGGAAAAAAATCACGCAAGAGTAAACCTTTTAAATAAATTGCACAAATATTGCTTAAACAATATAAATAACTAGCAGTTATCCACGTTATAGCCTTCGATTCTCTTAACTTCCTTTTTGTTCACTATTTAATGGATTGTAACTTTTAGTGGGAATTCGTAATAATTTTGAAAAGAAAATATGACCATGTTACTTACTAAGAACGCAGCAAATCGGTTACGTAGTGACCGATGTCGGTTTCACTATTTAATGGCTTTTTACTTTTGTTGCGGAACCTTAATGTTTTTGAAAATAAAATATAGCCCATTTTACTTACTGATAATGTAGCATTCTATTGGTGAAAGAATTTTTAAAGTCGGTTAGGTAGTGAACTCCAAAATGAAATGTATATGTTTTCATACAAACTTTCATCCCCTTTTTCACCCTTTTTGGGGATGAATTTCGAAAAACCCTTTCTTCTGTGACACCTATTGTAGGAAATCAATATTTTCTCGAAATTTGAAACTTCTATCATTAGCGATTTGGGCTGGGCGTCGATATATCAGTCGCGACATTGGCTATGCCCCCATCCAGGTTATGCCCTACTCCCCTGAAATGTTTCTGATTTTAAATAATATACAAAAAGAGTCATTTAAAAAAATCATCAAAATCGGAGCTGTTTTTGAGGAGTTGACCTCAGAAAGTGGATTCAAAATCGTCAATTAATCGTTATTATTTCTCCTCCACAATTCAGCGTTAAAATGCATGAGCAACCTCATACAATATCATACAAAGTAGTAGACAAGTTTAAAATGAGCCCGTTTTCTCTAAAAACTGAACCGTTAATGGTTCTTTTTTATGTATTAGTTATATTTTTAGAAACTATCCGCTAAAAAAGGTTATGCAAAGATTGTTTAATGTAATATGACGGTGACTCATTGAATATAGAAAAAAACAGATTTACTACTCCGGCAAATATTTCTGCGCGCGATGTTTTTTTTTTTTTTTTTATCTTCACAAAATACCCGCTGATAATAATCTAACGATATGTGTTAATGAGGTTCATTGACGTTGTTTGATTCAAATTATATTAGGTATATGCTTTTTTGATATTTGACTTGAGCTTGGTTAATTTTGGGAATTTTGTAACTGGCTATTGATAACTGAACCAATTAATGAAAGAATAGTTACGCTAAAAATAAGAATTAACAAAATGGTAATATTAATTATTCAAGTACATGCCCCAACAGCTGTATCTCCAAACGAAGAAATAGAAGAATTTTATAACAAATTGGAAGAAACTATTAAAATATATAAGAAAAGAATATATTATTTTATAATCATGGGAGATTTTAATAGCAGAGTGGGGAGAGCTAATCCAGGAGAAGAACACTTGATAGGGAAATATCATTTTGGCGAAAGAAATGATCGTGGTGAAAATTTATTAAACTTCGCGTCTAGTCATAATTTAAAAATTGGCAATACCTTCTACCAAAGTAGGCAGAATAAAAAATGGACTTGGTTATCTCCAAATAAAGACAAGTTTGAGTTAGACTACATTTTGATAAAAGATCTAAAAATTATAAATAACATTGAAGTGTTGAATCGTGTTGAATTTGACACTGATCATAGAATGTTGAGAGCATCTTTGGCGATGAATTCTAAACATACCAGAAAAGAAATGCATAAACAGAAACAAAGTTTGTTTGTAAATAATATAAATAAAGATGAGTACACCGCAGAGATAAGAAAAATCTGGATATACCAACGGATGAAAAACATATTCCTACAAACCAATATTATGATCTGATAAAAAACGGCATTATCAACAGTGCTAAAGAATCAAACAAATGTATGCAAAAAAACATCAAAACAAATAAGTTAACGGAAAAAACTCTCCATATCATTGCCAAACGAGAAGAAATGAAAAATATTAATCCGAGAACATCCGAGCTAGAAAAGGAATATCGTGAAACCAAAAAGCTTGCTAAAAAGGCTATACGTAAAGACATTAAGGCCTATCGTGAAAAAATTATTAACGATATTCTAGAAAAGTGCAATTCGTCAACTAAAAAAGTTAACAAGGAACTCAACTATAAACGCTCGTGGATAAAATCGCTTAAAGATTCCAATGACCAAGAACAATTCAATCGCACAGAAATAAATCTTATAGCCACAGAATTCTATAAAAATCTATACAGCCATGAAAGGGAGTCAGAAATACTAGAAACAAAGTTTGATCTTAATATTACTGATGAAGAAATACCCCCAATTTTAAATGATGAGATAGAATTTGTATTGGAAAATTTAAAATTAGAAAGAGCAGCAGGGCCAGATGGAATTACAAATGAACATTTAAAGTTTGCCAAAGATGTGTTATGTGAGCCGCTGAAAATTCTATTTAATAAAATATTAATAACTGGTAAAATTCCTGAAGAATGGCGGTTGACAAAAATTACACTAATTCATAAAAAAGATGAAAAAAATAATATTTGTAATTATAGGCCAATTAGCCTCGCATCAGCTGTTTACAGAGTCTTTAGCAAGGCTATACAAATACGAATTTCTCCAATACTAAATGAATACCAATCTCCAAACCAAGTTGGATTCAGAAAAAATTTTTCAACATTGGACAACATCTTAACTATAAATCAAATTATTGAAAAAACAACAGAGTACCAAAGAACAATATATATGGCCTTTATAGACTTCAATAAAGCATTTGACTCTGTATTTCATAAATATATGATATATGCGTTATATAACAGCGGATTACACTTCAAATATATAAATCTGATCAAAGAAATGTACACCAATAATAAGATGTATGTAGAAACAGAAATATCAGGACCAACTTTTGAGCAAAATAGAGGTGTGAGACAGGGTGATCCCCTGTCCGCTGATATTTTCAACTGCATCCTAGAAACTATATTCAGACATATGGAATGGGATAGTTATGGCTTAAATATAAATGGAGAGTATCTATCCAATCTCAGGTTTGCAGATGATGTAGTAATCTTTGCTGAATCAGCTGAAAAGCTGGAGACTATGTTAATGGAACTAGCTACAGAGATTAAAAAAGCGGGGCTATCCATCAATTATAATAAAACTGCAATCATTACCAACGGTACACACAGAAAAATATCAATTGAAGGGTATGAATTGAAATACACCGAAGATTACATTTACTTAGGACAGCTAGTTAGTTTCGTTAACAAGGAAACAAAAGAGGTGCAAAGAAGATGTATTACAGCTTGGAAGAAATTCTGGTCCTTAAAAGAAATTTTAAAAGGAAACTTTCATTGGACAATTAAGCAGAAAGTCATGGATACATGCATCTTACCGGTAATGCTCTACGGATGTCAAACTTGGTCTAGGAAAGACACAACAAACACAGCAATAGGAGTGTGTCAAAGAAAAATGGAAAGAGCAATACTAAATATACGACTACGCGATAAAATAACAAACAACAGTATCCGTCGTAAAACAGATCTTAAAGATGCGGTCTTCATGGCAAAAAAACTCAAGTGGTCTTGGGCCGGTCACATTCTAAGAACGCAAGATGACCGATGGACTAAAAAACTAATATATTGGACACCTAATTACTGCAAAAGAAGGCAAGGAAGGCAGAATATAAGATGGATGGACGAATTTAAACGCTATGCTGGTAACGAGTGGACCAGATTTGCAAGGGACAGACATGCGTGGAAAAATGCCATAAAAATCTTGCCAGCAATCTAAAAACATAAAAAATGTAAAATTACTTTTCCTTAAAAATGGAGGAGAGGCCCATACCCACTTAGTGGGTCCAGTGGCTAATTATTATTATTATTATTATTGATAACTGAGAGTTGCAACTCCTCAACCAGATGGCCCGAAAACTCGAAACAGCAGTTACAATTTCGACTACCAGATGGCATCACTTGTAATTACCATTTTTATAGGCTAATAAATATATTCAAATTCAAATCAAATAAATCCCGCCAACTGGCGATAAAAATTTGTAGTATTAAACAGGAAGTGTGCCGCTTTTTTAGTAGATTCAATTTGCACCACCCGATTACTCACTATTTATCAATTCTGTCTTGGTTTAGTAGTAGACTTTTTTTTCAAGTATTTTCTCAAATATCGCTGCACCGTCTTAACTTATACTCAAAAATTTTAATTCAATTCCATGTAAACTTTTAAATATACAATTTGAAAATTTTAATAAAATATTCGTCAAAAGTACTTACTACTGTTAGACTGAAGTATTGCGAATATAAAACTTAAACTAAAACAAGTGTTGAATAAATTTCTAAAAGATTTAAACATAAAATTAAAACTATAAAACATACACAGATTTATACAACATAATATATTTTCCTGAGTGTGAGTGTTTGTTTCCTGTATATTATTAAAATTTTCACAATTGTGAAAATACTTATATATTATACTTTTTCAAAATAATTATATGCAATTTATTATTTGTATATATTTATGTACCAACAAATGTATGATACGTTGAATTGGTGTTAGTTTAGTGCATGCTACCCGAGGAAATAAATTTAAAGTGGCTTTGTGTAAAGTTATAGATAATATTTGAAGAAAATGACGACAACGTAAATTTTGTTCTCTTCAATGAGTAATTATTTCATTAAATTAACATTTTGTTTTAATAGGATTTATAAAAACTAAATTTTGTTTTTTTTTTTGTTTTTTTTTTTTTCAATTTTTTAGGATTTTCATCATGGTTATTTTTTAAAGGTACTATAGTTATATAAGTATACTTTAGGTACATAATATAGGTATATGATGCAAATTGTCTGGAGAGGCTAAGTGTACGTGGTATGTAGACAAATGCAAGTCCAAACATTTTTTTCCGGGCGGAAGGTGTTAACTTTTACCCCACTGCCGCTTTCCACTTCCATCGAGATGGAAAATAGTATACAGACCACCGAAGCAAGTAAAGAATTTATCATGAATGTCTCGGCTTCACCTCGGGAGACAATGAACATGAAATCTAACATATTCTTTATTTTCTCTCCATAGATGTGTAATATAATTGAAAATATACACTATGCAATAAATATTTTATTTTTAGATTATTTTTCTTTGTATCTATGGAAACGGGTAGGATTTTCTCCTATTTTGTGTGATATATGTATGTACTTATAATTAACACTAACCACATAGGAGCTGCAGCTACGACGGACATCACGGTGCAATAAATGTTGGAAAAATCATCAACATTATCTAAAACGGGTTCTGTTTTCAATTTATACTAAGCGTATGCCAAGTGATTTTTATTGGCTCATAACGTTAATATGAGTCGAATATAATTCACACCGTTTAGTTGAGGTTGAAAGATCTTACTCTTACATATGAAAATTTTGAAAGCTAAAAATGGAAATAAAAAGTAAAGAAGTACTTTTTAAAATTTTACGCGATGATGGTATACAAACATGAAGCGTTGCTTAGGTAATATTTGTTTATAAAGTAAAGTCGTATCTATGGAATGTATGTACAAACGCAATAGCCGGGTCATTATAAGTTCTTCATCTTTCTTGAAGATGACCCGGCGTCAGATCAAATTCCCTTAAAAGTAAGCTAAAAAGACATCGAAGAATTTTATATTCGCATAAACTTTTCGAAGGAGATCTGCGTTTGCTACTTGACTGGTATTATTTACCATACATAAATATACCCTTTCCATTAAAAAAAAATGTTTTAAATGAAATCTATCTCATGCTGTTAATTCTTTACAATATTATTGCATAAACTATTTACTATTATATTTGTTTCATTAAAGTTACTTTTAACATAGTACTGGCAGTCGGTTCGTTTTCTGTAACAGCTTGTCCTACGACAAAGGAGTCCTCTGAAGATTTCCATGACGCTCGATAATTTGCTATAATATTTTCTAGTGCTTGTCATATTTCCAAGTGTTTCAGGTGTTCCACATATCTACATTTAATACTCGATTCTTGATTCAAAGTACAAGAATCGAGTATTAAATGCAGATATGTGGATATCTGATTTTTTCTCCATCTTTAGAGGGTCGTGGTCTTTCTCTCCCACGAGAACCAGTCGGGTTGGGGGAGGGAGTTTTTCTTTTAATTTTGATTTGGTTTTGGTGTGTTCTTGTATTTGGTATAACCTACAGAATTCAAGGTTTAATTCCTTTTCCCCACCCACCCTAACTTTGAAATTTCAAATTGCACCCACTACCTTATGATATCTCATTTGAAAGGGCATACAATTCTCTGTTCCACCACCATGGTAACAAAAATGAAATCGATTGATTGGTTATTAAGATAAATTAGCCATAAGATTGAAGGTAATTCCTATAATTTTTTTTTGTTTTAATAACGATAATAATTATATAATATTTTATTTTTAATCTATCAAAAATCATTAATTATTCAGTCTCAGTCAGAATCGAGTGGTTTTAATTTTTAGTTACAATGCTTCTGATTGGCTGCTTATTTTAATTAAAAGCCAACAATCCGTGCATCGGATCAAAAAATGAAAGAGGATTTTTCGTCTCAGAATTTTATTTTCTGCCTGATGAAAAAAAGCGTGCAGTACTTACCGGACACCCCGTATATACTATTTGCAGTCACACTTTAATGTGATACTTTCGAGCAGTTTCGGAATTATGAGATACACATTTTTTTGTTTAGGTTAAAGCAAAAAGGTTAGGTTAAATAAGAAACATTTAATTTTCACAACTTTTCTTTACAGAAAAGTTATGTTTAATTTAAATTGATCACTACGATTTAATATCACTCTTAAATACATTAACATTAAAATTAATTTAATTATCGATAATATACGATATACTTACGTCACAAACTTCTCTTCTTTTCATTGTCTCATATATAAAATATAAATTATGTTGAAAGTTTGGACACTCTTATTGTGAGTAGAAAATCCTTTATTTCAAATGCATTTTATAATAAAAATGTTTAGTATCTGGAATTTCAAACATATTTTCATGGTTATAATTTTTTATATCTCCGTTTACCTACTTTTTACAAAGAAACTATTTTTAATGAAGATATTTAAATAATGAATATTATTGTTTGAACTGGGTAATAAATATTTGTTTCGTAAAATGAAAATATTATGCTTTAATTATATTTGACTTTAGAGCTTGAAAAATAAAAAACAATCATAACGGCGTGTGCTAAGTAATGAGTCTTTAATTTTTATACCCCGTATATATGAAATATATATCAAGGTGCACTAATTTAAGTCCTAAGTTTTTCAAGGTACACTAATTTTAGTCCTAAGTCCTTAAGCTTTTAATACTTAAAAATATTGCTGCTATTTACAAAATTTTGGTACAAATAGTTATTCATAAAATCGCTTAATTAATTTATTTCCGGTTGTCTGTCCGTCTGTACGAAAAGGGATATCAAGCTGAAATTTTAATGGCATGCTCAGGACGTAAAAAGTGAGTTTGAGTTCGTAAATGAGCAACATAGGTAATTGGGTATTGGGTCCGTAAGACTCGTATACCGTTAGAAATAGAACAACGGAAGTAAAAGCTTGAAAACTTTGTAATAACTGTGTATGCGTGTAATTATTGTGTAAATAATTAAAATTTAATAATTTATAAATTGAAATTATTACTGGTGTATAAAAAACTATTATAAATTATAAAAAAATGAACAACACACGGTGTTTTCAAGCGGTCGCCCATCCTAGAACTAAGTGTGTTGTGAACCGAATGTTGCTTAACTTTAGTGATCGTGTAGTAATCGTTGAATCGTTTTCAATGTGGTATGTACGAGACGCATGACGATGACGCAAGTTCCATGGTTTTCGTTCACCCAAAAAAGTGCTCAGTGAGCCTAAAGAAGGTTTCATTTCAAAAATAAACTTTTGTTTCAAACATTTTTTTCGTAAACATCACTGTTTACCCACGCGGGCTCTAAATTATGACAAAACCTCTTTAAGGATTATTAGGAATGCCTCTTTAAGGATTATTAAACCTAAAGTAAAACAATTTTGCCGAATTTATGAAAATTAATTTGTTTAATTTTAGTGTTTTTTGACAATTGCTTTTGACTACCGTGTAAGTTAAAAGAAAGTTATTGTCAATATTATCCTTGAAAAAAGTACAGAAAAATTTGTGAATGTTGAAAGGTTTGAAAAATGGAGTGCAATTGTGAACCATACATTTTTAAACTCTTTTGACACTTACAAATTTACTGCCTGTTTATTACGGATTTTATTGTCAATAACTTCATTTTTTTTAACGATTAAGGCAGTTATTATTTTCCGATATTTGTAAAATGATTCATGTTCAAGAAAAAAAAATTTGCTCTAACGATTAAGCAAGTTTTCTCAAAGTTTAATGTTTTCGAAGACAATGCCGTTTATTATTCTAAAAAAAATTTGATGTTGAGATGAAAATTTTCAAATTCGGAGTTTTTATAATATTGGTAAACTTTTTCACCGTTTAAAATGTCAGTACAATGCGGCAAGGGGTGATACTAATTTTTAAGAAATAAATTCCAAAAAAAGCACAAGTCTTTAAATGAGCGTTATGACATTTTACCAAACTGAATCGATTTTGAAGATCAATGCCAATTTTTTAGTTTTTTCGAGTATGAAACACTAATTTACTTGAAATAGCTAAGAACACTCTCCGATAAAGTGCCTTTCAAATGAAACCAAAAAAATTAAAATCGGTTCATCCGTTTAGGCGCTACGATGCCACAGACAGGTAAACACACAGATGCACACATATAACGGTCAAACTTATAACATCCCTTTTTGTTCGGGGGTTAAAAATGGCAGGCAGATGAAAAAAGACCCAAAAATGGAACAGTTCCGTGTAATGAAATGCCTTAAAAACGAAAAGTGAGAGAGAAAAAGAAGGCAATTTAAGTTTTCGAATGGTCCGAAAGCTCATACGGGAACTCATTTCCCAGACCAATTTCTTTCAAGAACAAAAATCAAGTTTTCCAGTGTCAAATTGTTGTAAAATAATTTTAAAATTTTGTTACGCTTCAAAATTTTATATAAAATTTAGGGATAATAACAAGGGGAGATACAAATTTATGAGCAATAGATTTCAAAACTAAAAATTGCAAGTTTTCAAATCAGGTATTGTGGTTCTTAATTCGATGATTTTTTGCTGAGTTTTTGAAATTTTGATAAAGTTTTTTGTGTTTTAAAACATTCGTTTAATATTTGGTTAGGTATATATTATTTTATCCTTATATATAGAAGCGTTCACACTCAATTTTTTGTTGTTTCAATTCATTGACATGTTATATTACCTTTGTTCAAAGTTAATAATATGCAAATGACTTTTCATTCTAAACATCCGTTTATGTTTTGGGTTCATTATTACTATTCACATTTGTTTTCGATGTTCATGCGTACCGGTTATTTTGATTCTAATTGAAACATTTTTCTCTACCATTTTACTTCTATAGTAGAAATTACTATTGTTAAAAACGTTTAGAACATTTTCTAAAAAAATTTTATGAATTTTGAATTTTGCCTCATTCAAAAGCTTAAAGTAATAAATGGTGCAAGATCTTTAAGTCTGTTGAGATATACTGATAAATACGTCAAGAGTTCATCTCTGTCTCTGTCGATTATTCATAGTTTGATACTTTAGCAGTTACAAGAACATGCCAGAAATACTTCATAAGGTATTGTGAGAAAATTAACTATCAATAATAAAATTTTACTAAACCGCTTTTTTAATACAGCGAAATTTGGGAAAAATTAATTCTTTTGACAAATCTTTTAATAGACAAGCCAAATAATCCAACACATTTAGATGAAGAACAGATGCAGCCACTAAAAATAAATTGAAGAAGCCGTTTCTTGTAAACATTTTTTATATGCCTTTATTTAGCCATTTTAAATACGAGCTCAAAGTCAGCGGTGGATAAAATCATGTGATTTCTAGAGAAAAATTTGCAGAACTAATTCGAAATAAGCCTGTATTTAACTTTAAAAATATTTAAACTTTCTATAACATATTAAAACTAAAATTTGATTTTTATTGACAGCTTATTTGTGAATGTAAATTGATTTTTTATCCTTAGCGCAAAACATTCATTTTAAAAATATAAAATTATATTAAAATATAAATATGTGCGTATAATCATATTATTGTCCTGTCAGGAGCAGAATTGTTACAGTCATTATACAAACTGCGTATTCTAGGAAAAAACAAGTGAAAAAAACCATTGACTGAGTTAATCGTTGAAAAAAGATGAATGCAAGGTTTTTAATAGCAGTGCTTGCATTATTTTTTCATAAATTAGAATATTTAAAAAAACCAACACAATTACGGTAGCTGACGTCTTTTATTTGGTTTTAGAAAGTTTCGAATATTTTTAAAAGTATTCTTTAGAATTTTTTTCGTTTCTCGAGAATGTTTCACAAGACCCACTAGTTTAGGCCATCTGAAAATTTTCAACTGCCTATAACTTCATAGTTTTGCCGCAATTGGACTCCAAGGTTTTGTCTTAATTTGAGTCCTCACGGATGCCAACGTGACGTTAACGAAAAAATGTTTCAAACAAAAGTTTTTGAAGGTATTGCAAGCTCCAAGGCAAGATTGAAGACTTGTGGTTGAAATTTTTTTTACCTTATTTTCAACTCTAATAATGAATTTTATTATAGCTTCATGAATGTAGACGAAAAATAAGAATAGGTACAATTTTTCGTTATCTGCCTTGGTTTGCGAAATATCGGAAGCTAAATAATTAAACAAAAATATTCGATATTTTGAAAATTACTCCAGATATCGAAAAATGTTATTCTTACTTTTCATCTTATATTGTCAAGTTATAACATAATTTATCATCAAAAAGCAAAAACAATTTATTTTATTAAAATTTTTGTCCGCACTTCCGTGCTCATACATCCTTAATTAGTTCAGCATAACGGTTTATTTTATTTTTGTAATTATTTATTAAGTTCTACTAGTTCTACGAACTGGTTTTGGAGAAATCTATGCAAACCAATCATCCATCTACCTTTTTCCCATAAGCCCAATGTTAATATGCCAACTTTTGAAGACTTTTCAAGATTTCTACATATAAAGAAAAAACAAGCCTTTTATCGAACATTGCCCCGGCGCTGGACCGCTGGTATATCCTTAGTTTTTTATAAGACACATTTTTTACATTTAAATTTTTGTTTTCGTTTTTGAGTTATCATGTCCACAGACAAACGGATAGACGGACAGGCAACCGGAAATGAAACACTGAATTGAAGATGATTTTATGAACACCTAAATTAAATAATTAATTGATAAACCAAAATTTTGTTTACTAATTAATAAAATATTTTTAAGCGTTTTAATCTTGCAACTAAACTCAGTATACCTAGAAGTATTACATATATACATGGTATAAAAAACATGTTATGTGTAAATATATGAAAATAAAATTGTGTTAAGTGTTTGCATACTGCGTTTGAATTAGATACTCTATTCTATCATATAATGTTGGATTCTCATGATATTTTTTATTTTGGCATAAGTATTTCATACAAATGTAATAAATTTTTAGTTGCTTAGTTAATTCGGTAAATATGTACAGACTCTGATAACCAATAACTAAAATTCAAAGTTTAATTTGTAAGTTTTAGTACAATCATCTGATAGTTTTACCTGGAAAGTTTTTCGGCAGTTTTGAAAATAGTTGATTTTATAGAATTTGAGGTGTTCTTTTCGAATTTCTATTTTGTTACCTCGTATTTTTGACGCTTGTGACTCCATATTGAAAAAAATGTCATCAAAAAACAGTCTTATGATAAAATCTCCTTTCCAAGTCATTTTACGAGGAAAATATCTAAACGTATGACGTAAAAAAACAAATTATTGCGTAATCAAAATTGTCGATACATGGTATTTGAACAATTAACTCAGTCATATAATTGTTTTCCATTCTCTTTACCTGATAATTATATTGGATAAAATGAATTATTTAAAAATGGGAATTAATTTTATTAACTTTATCAGTTTTATTATCGTATTAATAAGTTGCTTACGACAGTGTACGTACATAGTAGTATTATGATAAACATATAAGATCTTATATCTTATAATTTGATTTTAATATGATTTTTTACAATCATTTAACATTATTAATTTTATAATAAGAAACTAAATTACTTTGAAAGCTCGTACAATTTATAAAAGAATTAAAATTGAATAACAAATGCAAGGCACATTTAAAAAATATAGCAATTATAAAAGTCAAACCAATGAAATATAATTTTGTATACTATTTCGACTAATTTCTAGAGAGAGATTGAAAAAACTGATTTTAAGTCAAGGCAAGAACTTGACAAGATAATACAAGATAATATAATGAACTGAGACTGATTTTCGACAACAATACGAAACTAAGCTTTCAGTTCGAGAACAAGACAACAAAGAAAATTTTAAGATCGAGACAATCTCTAATCTCGCCTTGTTACGGCTCTAGTGTGAAGCACTTTTCTTGTGGCCTGAAGGGTGTACGATTGTTATTCCATAGATGAGACAAATGCTTCTTCAAGAGAGTTCCAGAGCTTTCCAGCCTTGGCTATAGTAATGAGCGAGACCATGGCAAAAATCAAGACTGAATTAGACTATCTTTGTTTAACGAATTAAGTGTAATAGGCTTACCATCTTTGTCTTACTGATTGGTCTTGATATTGCGCATGTGTAAGAGTAAGATCAATGTACCTATTACATTAAGTATGCTAGACAAAACCGGTTAATTACAACAGGAACAAGACCAAGAAGTAAGACCCAGATCAAAGTTCAAGCTTAAGCGTGTAAGGTATAGACAGTCAAATTAGCCTTGTTTTGATGTTGGTGGTCATCAATACTGGGCTAGATATAGCAGCATCAATACAGCCCCTTGTGATAAAAATTTCAGATCATGGTGTCATCTACGCCTTGGTCTACATTTTGTTCTTTTATTACCATACATATCCTTTTCGTGCTTCTTGATGTCCATCGGTCGTCTTTTATTTGCCCGGTCCAACATCACTTAAATCTTTTAACAGGTGTGACCACATCCTTTATTTGCGTTTTTTGTCTTATGTCAGATGATGAGGAATATTGAAAAAAGTTCGAAAAAATGATAAACTTTGAAAGGCCTTATATCGGAAACTATTAGGTCTACAGAGATAATTCTTGTCTCATATTGTAAAAAATTTAGTCTACTTTAAAAATATATTCATAAGGAACGATTAAAATCTACCCTTTTAGGGTTATAATCGACAAGCTCTGATATATTTCGGAAACTATTAGGTGTATAAAGACAGTTGTAGTCTCATATCGTAGAAAATTTAGTCTACATGAAAGACGTCCTGATAAGGTACAATCAAAAATTTGCCCTATAGGGTTATATTCACCAGAATGACGCAAACTACGCCTTCCTTTCAGACAAGGTTACTGAACCGTTCAATAAGGTTCAAAGTATTTTGATTGTAGGTTTGGTTGACAGTAATTAAAAATCTTTTAAATTAGAGTAATAAGCACGATCAAAAACATTATACGGATTGAAGCAGAAAAGGTAACAATCATTAAAACACACGAACACGAAAAGAAATATGTACAAAAGTGAAAAATAAAAAAATAAAAAAAAATAGAAATAAATAAATAAGTAAAAAAAAGAAGCACACAAAAAAAAAAAAACCTATTTAAATCCAAAACACACACACAAAATAAAAAAAACAAGAAAAACCACTCAAAAAAAAAAAAAATTGAATTAAAATCACGCTAGCGTGTGAACGGACGTTAGTACACGCTAACGTGTGAATGGCCACCCTGCGCAACAATTATTAAAAGTTAACAAACAAAACAACGTAGTTCGGTGTATGAATACACAACGGAGCTAAAAAGCTCAGACAATTTTAAAGATTAGGTCTCTTGAAAAATCACCATTGAAGGGTACACTTCGAATAAAAATTTTATTAAAATTAATAATTTTACACGTTTGTGCCCGCAACGCGAGCACGTTTTTAATATTACATCGACAATTCATGGATTGGGATAATCAACGACGGAATTACTCTTGAAAAAATCACCGTTGAATGGTACACATCAAAGATAAAATTTATTAAAATCAATAACATACACGTTCGTGCCCGCAACGCGAGCACGTTTTAATATTACATCGTACAATTGATGGATTGGGCAATTTAATCTGGAAATAAAGATAATTGGTTTTACTTCAAAGAAGCGGACCTATTCTTAAACAAATTAATCATACCTGGACATTTCATCAACGGCTGGTGTTGTTTGTTTGGTTGTGTATCGCTCGGTCATCCTCAGGTGGTTTTTCCTAGATTTTTAAGGTACGGTTATTATTTTCCTTCTGTTTTAATCCGTATTTACTAGTAATTGGAGATTTACCTACAAAAAAATTCAAAAAAAAACGATTAATATACGTAGTTTTAAAATAAGCGATTGAACATTTCCGATTCGATTTTCATAAAATATATAAATTTTGTTGTGTATGTGGACCAATACCGCGCTTAGAAGGTAGCTGACCACGAGTTTAGACAGCCCTATTTACGGGTGTCTCGAAAACTCGCTCGGAGCTGAACTTCGCGGTCTTTAATCTTCGCTGTATTCTGCCCCGTGTAATGCTTGACTAAATCGAGTCACGGGTCAGATACCGAGGATAGTGAATTGGTTCACTGCACAAGAAGAATTTACGCCAAAATCGGAAATGTTCAATTCAAACTAGAATCACACATTTTAATAAAACAAAAAAAATAATTAAAAAAAAAAACAAAACTTACTTTAATAAGGTTATGTCGCCTTGTGATTTTTGTGAAGTTGTGATCTTTTTTTAGTTTCTTATTTTTTTTTAAATTCATTTAATGATTTTAACTTTAGTACTGACATATTTGTAAACGCTAAAAACAAAAGAAGAATATTTTATATTTTAATTAAATAAATTAATCTAAAGGTAGATATGAACCTACATGTGTTTTTGTTGTTGTCTAATACTGTGACATTTCTCTGATATAACCCATAGAGTTGTAGTTGCTTCACAGACTACTACTCCATCCTAGACCGTTCCCTTGTCCACTTTAATTTTTTTTTCAGATTCGATCACACTTACTAAGATCGCGGTTAAAAAACGCTTCCACTTTGTCAACAAAGCCACAGTTGGTCATTTAATAGAAGATTTTAATATAAAGTCATCTTAAAAATGCCATATTACTGGATTATTATTATTATTATTATAACAGCAAGGCTTGATTCAGTCAAAACACGCAATTAAACTGTAGGCGTATAAGCTTTCTTTTTCTAGATACAGGCTGCTGAAATTTTAGAAAAAAGGGATATTGCTGAGAGTATTACCGGCTATATAAAACGTGTGCTTAGAAAAATTGAACATTATTTAATAGTTATTGTATTTGCAATGAAGACAGAGATTTTTATTCCAAACGGGGTGATGGCACATCCATATATCGTCTACTAGATTTCATAATTTCTAAAAATAATCCTTAAATCATTAAGAATGTTTAGCTCATAATCAAATTTTCAATTTTGCTAACATTCACAAAATTTCAACATTATTTGTCTAAAAAGCACACTTCCCCGCCTAAGTGTATTGAAAGATTTTATCATTATTTTTAAGTTATTTAGCATTTGAGGCATCATAGCTATAGACTACCCTAATGCGGTTTTCCACTTGGTCTAAAAGACTTTATAAGATCGGCCTTCAACCATCTGATAACCAGATGAGACATTTTTTATGATATTTTATTGATTTTTAAACACTCCTATCACAGTTTTTCTATCAGAAAGTGTTCAAGGCTTTTTAAATTTGATTAATTTTAATCAATTTATTCCAAGAACGGTTTTTTTCAGGCAAACCTATACCATTATTTTCGTAATTAAATTATCTTTGTTCTAATACCAATTTCGATTATTTAACAGATCGGTGTAGTTACCTATATTAACTTACCCGTTTATAAGGTATGAACAGATTTACATTGATCTGTTAATAAATTGAAATTGGTACCAGAAGAATTCCTTCAGAGATTGAAAAAATAACACATTTTTCTTAAAATCGAATATTACTTTTTAAATTTTTCAAGAATTTTTATTTCGAAAACTAAGCGTCTAGAGAAAAAATTATACGAGTACTTTTTTGCTTAAAATTGATCACAAAACACAAAAATATTTCTTATTTTGAAAAAATAAAAAATTTTGAGCTTTATGTATTCTCTACCCCTTGTTTATCGGACGATGATGTTCATTAACGGACTTGACCTTTCAAATACCAATACCCTTCCTCATGTGAAAATTTTATTCAAATCGGACTTAAATTGCGACCTCTAGAGAGTTTACTTACAGACACATAAACGTATAGATACATATCAATATGCATATATACCTATATATAAATTTTAGTGATGGTCATTTTTGACATCTATGAGGTAAGATCGATGAACATTCAAAATTAGGTAGGATCGATGAACATTCAAAGAATTTTCAAAATTACATTGTAAGTACAAAAGCAATAGCTTCATTTTCTTCGGCAATTGGCTAATAATGGTAAGGGCTTACCTGAAAATTCCTCTCATGGAAAAAATTGATTTAAGTTAATTTAATAATTTAATTAATAATTTAATAATTTAAGTTAATTTAATTTAAGAAATATCCATGAACACTTTTCGATAGAAAAACTATGATATGTGTTTTTGAAAATAGATTCCATTAAAAATATGTCTCATCTGGTTATCAAATGGCTGAATGCAGACCTTATACCGTCTCTTGTACTAACTGGTTTACTAGCTTAAAGACATAATACAAGATTTAGTTGAAGTGTCTTCTTCAATAATATAAAAGAATTTCCATTTAATTGATTGAATCATTATTTATGAAAAAGTTCCATACAAAAGAGACAATTTTTTTGTGTTCACTTCTTCACATTGACAATAGTATGACTATTTGTTATAGTAAAGTACAGGTATTATATTACATTTATAAAAAATACAATTACTTAACAATAGTCGTACAATACCAAATATTTAATTTTTAATAACTATTTAAAAAAATACACTCTTTATAAAATTTATTTAACACTACAAGTCGTGTTACATTCGAATCAAAATTAAAAAGGGAAGAAGTAGAATACATACAATGTTACTGACATTATTATTATAAATGTTGTGATCAGGTACGTAGGTACTTTTAATATTTTTATCAATATAAAAAAATTGTATAATGGTTATGAAAGTTTGATATGTAATAGTCTTGAAAAACTCATGTGACATTCATGTTTATTGACAATGGTTTGTAAGTAGCGGTATTCTGACTAGCGGTATTCAATTTAACTTTACAACGGATTATTGTTTTAATTTAATTGAATATCTTCGGCCAATATTAAATTGCTCAAAACCTAGCGGAGGAGAAAAATTTACACCCCCTGCAGAAATGTTTAGAATTATTTCGGGCAATATGGAATAATCTGACTTCATTCTTAATGTAAGCGATTAATAACGTTAACATGATTAAACATTTGTGATTTTCTATTGTTCAAAATCAGTTTAGGCATAATTTCTGTTAACAAAGTTTTGAAAGGCAGATCACTTAGTATTTATAGTGGTGTTATTTGTTTATAACTATCACTAATTTTGACTGGTAAGCCTACCCATATGATAAGCTATTGCTTTAAAGTATTTTTGATTTTTGCGAGTTCAGCTAAGGCTTGCAATTATTTGTTTTTAATTAAATTGACAAAAAAAATACAACAACAAGAGAATTAAAGTTATATCGTTATGGCCGGGTTATGATTTACTCTATTCCCTATTACATTATAAAGAATTAATATCGGAGAAACTTAAAAAAAAAATATCTTAAAGAAGGGGAAATTTCCATAAAAAAACTCCCACTCCCGATAATTACAAACAAAGTATTAACATTTTGTATACTCTTTTGTCGCGATCTTGTCAAGTTGAATATAACAAAGGCTCCTTGAAGCTAAAAAACTTGACGAAACTTATTTAACCATTTTTTTTTAGTTTAAAGTGTTTAAATTTAATAAAAATTGTTGAAAAATTAACTTTAAGATAAATTTTGAACGATACTATCATAATTATATCAAATTTTTAAATTACTATTTAATTCCTTATAAAAAATTATTTAATCTGAGATACTCGTTTTTGACGATATTACCTACAACAATATAAAGATAACGCAGGAAGATCTGTTTTTAGCGTTAAATTAATATTATAAGTAATGGAGATAGACTTCCGCGAGTGGAGTTTTTGATTGGAATCTCCTCTTTACAAAATTTCAAAAATTTCTTAAATATTAATATTTTTGAAAATATTGACGAAAAACCAAATACCGTGATTTTTTTCATCTTTAATTGTTTATAATTTTTGAAATTTTTTGTTCTGAAAAATGCTTCTGACACATTTTTCTAGATATCCTCCCTAACCCAACGAGAGTATTTCTATATTTAACCAATTTGAACTTGTTGACTTTGTTTAAATAATATCCTATAATATTTAACTAGCGTTTGCTCTAATTTTGTCAGTGTTTATACAGGGGATCTTAAATATAGTGAACAGTAGAAAAACAGCAAAAAGGAGCTAAGATTAAAAGTCCTCTGGAGTTTTTCAATCTGCCACACCGTTAAAAATTTGGTACTTTGTTATTTATCGTTGATAATAAAAAAATTGTCGGCTAACATTATGAACACCGAAATTTTTTATAATAGGCAAAGTTGTAGGAAATAAAATTTACTACTTTTTACTATTTAACCAATTTTTCGCTAAGTTTAATATTTTTTTGAGATCAAATTTAATAATTAATTTTAATAAAAGTTTGGATTTTAAATTATAGAATTTTGTAGGCAAATTTATCTGTAAATAATAAACGTTCTATTAAATAAAAATTTGTGTCATTCATTTACCTTCACACGGAAGCCAAAAAAAATTACCAAAAATTAATAATAAAAATCTATATATTATCTAATATATTTTAAAATGTAAAAAACCATATTTTATTTTGTACGCCAAACCAAAGCCCTATCCTAACAACATCAACAAGTACTGTGTGAATTGAAGGGATATAATATTATAAGTGAAATAATAATTGTTAGTATGTATACATTTAATAACCCCCTACCGATATTTATTAAAATGGGTCTGGTAGCAGGAACATCCATAATATACTGCTGTTGTAGATTCGTACCTACTTATGTAAGTATATTAAATAAATTGAGAGGGTTTATTGTACAATTGTACTGATTTAATATTATTATCTTTTGATTCATAATAATAATTTTTAAGTGCTGTTGTTATTCATTCTATTAAAAAAATGGACACATAAAGCTATCAAAATGTGGTATAAGTGTGTTTTATAAATGTTTTCAATCATATAAATAAAATATATATTTCCCATATGATTTTTATTGATCTCAATTTTTTTCGTCATACTGATTTTATAATGAAAATAATGTATGAGAAAGAAACATGTATAACTAAAGATGATATCATTATAGTTAAATAAAACGGAACGAGTAAAATTCTAATTATTACTTTCTGTTTCATCGAATACCTTAGTCTATCAACAAGTTTAAATTGGTGAAGCATAATAATACTGATCTTGATATCTTGAAAAATATGCCAAAAGCGTTTTTCAGCACATAAAACATTGCAAAAGTTACAAATAATTCAAGATGAAAAAACAGTCAATTTGTTTTAGCCAATATTAATTCATATGGTATTAATACTGAATAAATTTCAAAAAAAGATTCTTAAAGAGGAGGAAATTTCCAATAAATAACTCTCACTACCGGAAGTGTGTCTCCATTTTTTATAATTTTAATTTAACGCTGAAAATATTCCTTTTTGCGCCATTTTCAGATTGTTTAAATATCATCAAAAACGAGTATATTTATAATAATTTTTTTAAGTTAACAAAAGGATGTACGAGTATCAAGACAATCTTTAATGAAAAATTTGATTTTTTGTATATGAAGCTGGGCTGAGTGAAAATGAATTCTGGGAATTTTTTGTGGGTGAGCTTCAAAAGTAGTCACTTTCCAGCCATACATTTTTCACTACACTTAAATTTCAAATATGCTTGATGCATGGTCACCATGACAATCCAAAGTAATTTTGATATTATTATTTTTTATTGCCAAAACAAACCAAAAATATTTTAATCCAAATATATCAAACTTAAATTACCTATTTTTTCGTAGGTAAACACTATAAACATCATGTAATTAACAACCATAATTATGGCAAAACATTACTGTATAACATTCTGTCTATAAAGTGACCTGTAAAAAAATTCCAATTCCAATTCCCGTTAATATCGGTAGACAGAGTCTTCCTTAGTAGGATTTGCGAATAAAACAATGTCCACATATCCAATTTTAGCAAATAGAGGTCAATGAAGTATAACATAAAAATGTTTAGCGAGATGGTGTATTACAGAAGCAGGCTTAGAGAGAGGGAGGGGATTAATAAATCTTACGTACGTTTTTAAACAATATTGATAATTTAAGGTCTCGTTATCTGTGAGTGAATTATAGGAACTGATCAGAAATTTATTATAGTCGGTAATGTGAGTATGCATAGTAAGAAATGCATGGCGTTTATTACAATACTAGTATGGTATAGGGACAGATATTCAAAAAGAATTTGATAATACTTTATATAATTTACTTCGAGTGTGTAGATGTTAGTCACTGTACTCCTCATAAATGTATGGACCGATTTTGATGAAATTTTTTGTGTCTGCTCAGCTGGATCCAATGATGATTTTAATTTCCCATTCAGTCCACTGTAACTGTTTGTGAGGGTTCCGCACCAAAAAAAAAAAAAATCAAATTTCATTAAATGGTGGGAGCGCATATAAATCATGTCTTAAATTATAACATGCCATATGTACTACGTATTTTTAATAGTATTGAGTGTTATTAATTATTATTCAGATATTGTGAATAGGTATTTATTAGAGCTATATGTGAGCGAAACGGGCTCCACCACCAAATTCCAGGCCATGGCCGAAGCTCCGGCCGTGGTGTGTCCTATAGATAGGAGAAAAATTTGGGTTTAGTAAGATGGGCATGGCGGGATGGGTTACGCAAAATAGGTTTAGCGGACAGTCAAAGCATAATATAGGTATTAATGACGTCTGTCGGGTCCGCTACTACTCGATAATATTGCTTTAAGATCCATAACTATGACGTTATTTACAATACTGTATGTCATAAAAACTTTGTAGGCATAAAAACTTAGCTTGTATGGCATAAAAACATAGATATATCAGTGAGTAGTAAATCTTGAGTCCCACACTATATTGCAGATGTCGCAATTGTACTTGATTATTCCGCTATGATATTTGGCGCGTTTATCAATACGCATAATTGAACTATGATTTTATTCAGTATAGGTGTAAACGCTATGTCTGTTGTCACACTGTGCTCATCACTATTATTCTTAACCTATTTTGTCATTTTAATAAATATTGCAGGCATGCCATCGGTAGCATTAGTGACATTACTGTGTTAAATAGTACTATTCGCTAGAAGTATTGTGAATATTACCAGTCAGTATTGGCCAGACATTCAAACTGACCTTAGCTAATGCGCCCTAACTGTTCCGATACATCAAAATTTTATAGTAAATCAAAATTCTCAAAACCATATAATATTGCGTTCACATCTGCACTTGCAAACAGATATCGTCAAAAAATTTCTTACCGTGTAATGATTCCCGGTTGGAGTTAAATTACAAAAAACAATTTAAAAATATCAACTGCAGGACACTATAGATCCCAAATATTTTGCGATGTATTATAATTGGTACATTTTTATTATTTGGTACAAAGTTACGCTGTATATGTGATATTTATTTTCATTTTCACAAAAAAATTAGCTTTTATAATTATTTTGAATAATTCAGTGTATTGTACGTACTTAGTGTTAGTTAGCACAGAATACAATGAGATTACCTATCACGTTGGACCTCTATAAATAAGCATGAAATCTAATTAAGGAATATCACATATGTAAAAAAATTATTCTGCCTAGATTTTTTTGTGTACATTCACAAAAGAATAATAAATATGCCAATTAAATTTACTCATTAATATTGTAGTGTATCTACTGTACAGTACAAAAGGTACAGTGTAATTTGAAAGTATTTTTTTGAGGGTATGCCTGAAAAGAAATTTGCTACCAGGCAACACGTGAAATAGCATTTTATGCGAAGCAGGATCGAGCTCACGAAGGGGAGGGGGTCGTGTGACACGCATTTTCACCAACAAACATAGTTTCAAAACATAGCTTAGATGGATAATGTCTGAAGATCGGCTAAACGGTTTAGTCTCGCTGAATGAACATCGTGGTGAAGAGGTTGATGCGCATAGAGCTTTCGAAAAGTTTTCTTCTATAGCTTGCAAAATTAACTCATTGAGACATAATGGTTGAATATCACATTTTCAGTGAATATCTTACTCGAAAAAAGATTTTTTTGACTCTATGATCTAACATGACGAACACAAAAACAAAAATTACTATTATTTGACCACTATCATTTGGATATTTTGTTGAATTTTCATTATTCCTATATATTATAAATATACAAGTAAGGATGTTGGTTTTTTTGTTTTGTTTGTTTGCTTCCTTGTTTGTTTGTTTGTTACGCTTTCACGCAAAAACGTATCAAGTAAATTATTAAGAAGTAAATTATGGAACCAGCCTCTGTCAAAAATGAAATGTAATCAACAATACCTGTCTAGGTAGGGGACAAAAATTGCATTATTATAAAGTTTTGAACAAAATAAATTTAGAAGTACATTTAAATGCTCTTTAGTGCAAAAATTTATAAATTGGGTCTCAGATTACATTTCATTTGTGACAGAGACTGGTTCCATAATTTACTTCTTTTGTTTCTGCCGTTCAGGATGACATTACAGAAAACGATTATTTCATTAATTTTGTAAACGTTCATCTTTAATCCCAGAATATAACATTGCGAATTATTATCGAATTTAACAAAAAATGCTTCTTACTGTGTAGACTAGAAAATTTATTGATAGGCATTGAATTTGTATGCTCTTATATTCCAATAAACGAGGCGAAAAAATAACGAAATCTCTAAATTTTGACCTATAGCAGTGATTTTGATGAAAAATCGGGCTTGGCTTTGTTCATCCTCTAGATCAAAAGTTTTATGGTGACGAGTGGTGCTTCGACCAGGGGGTGGTAGACACCCCTTCTAGGGGGTGGAAAAATATATGTAGAAAATGGCAACAAAAATCGATAGAGCGATAAAATCGAAGCAAAAAGAGTTTTTTAATATATTTCGAAAAGTCAATACTTCCGAGTAATTTTCAACTGAAATTCAAAATATTTAACGTTAAATAACTGAAAAATTCTACGTTTTTTGAAACAGTGTTTTGTATATTTTTTAAAGTAATATAAAAAACCTTAAAAAAATAATAAAAAAAAGTTTATCCGATAAAATAATCTGCGGAAAACGGGTTTTTCCTTTCTAAACTTTTTTTGTAACTTTATTATTTTTCGATTTATTTAACAATAAAGAAAACTTTTGCGTTTTTTTTTAACTTCCCAGTGGGATAGTTATTGTAATGGGTCCGATTTTTCAAAGCCCCCGCTGAGGGGGTCCACGGAAAAATGAAACAAAAATTTTTTACAAGAAAATTATAAATATTAAAATATATGCTATATTTTTATCCTTTCCACTGGGAAGTTAGTCGTGTGTACCTTTCGGGTCGCACCTAGACCGTTTTTTTTTAAATTTTCATTTCAGCATTCAAATTGCAATATTTCGAAAAATTTCTATTCCAAACTGTTAAATTTTTTGAGAATTTTGTCAGTACCTAAATAAAGTAAATTGAAAAGCGGCAAGTATTAATTTTTTTTCTCGTGGTTATTTTATCTGTTTTTGTGCTGAATAAAACATAAAAAGGTTCAAGAAACTTTCTCTCATTAACTCCGTTAATTTTCGAGCAAACGCCTTGAACCTTTTTTCATTTTCAAAGATTTTTATAGTACTTAGAGAGTTTATTCTATACATTTTTCAAAAAACAAGTTTTTCATTTATTTAACGTTAAATACTCCGAATTTCAGTTGCCAATAACTCGGAAAGTGATTTCTTTTCGAAATATATTTAGATAACACTTTTTGCTTAGATTTCATCGATCTATCAATTTCCGTTGCCATTTTCAACATATATTTTTCTACCCCCTACTAAGGGGTGGCTACCACCGACTGGGCAATAACAGCACTAGACACTTTAACTTTTTGTCTAGAGGATGAACAAAGTCTATTGCCAAACTTTCAGGTCAATCGGAGTTATAGGAAAGATTTTAGAGGTATAGGTAAGCATCGGTTACTGGAGTATTAATGTTATAATACACTCGCATATACCATATGTACAAAAATTTATTTAGAAAAACAAACTGAATGTATATTAATTTATAAAACGGCAAATTAAACGCAAACAATACAAAATATTTACAGTAAAAAAAGAAGTTGTTTGTGCTGTTAATGAATTAAAATATTTTACGTATAAAAAACAGATTTTATTATATTCAAAACAAGTCAAATGAATATGTAAGTTTTTATAATCGTAATCATCTATTCAAAATCATTGAATTGACTGACGATGACAAATAACGGAACGACTTTTACAAGGTTTTTTTTACGTTTTTGATAATTTGATTGACGAGCCTCTTCTCTTTAGTGATTTATTTTTCTGGTATGCATTAATATTATGTAATGTATTATAGCTACATTTAAAAAATGTTAAATATTTAATGTAGGTACATGTGTTAAACCAAATGATATAATTATTGTTGTTATAACAGCTTTTAATGAAAACATATGTATAATGATTACATTTCATATTACGTATAACATTTTTAATTGAATTTATTCTACATTCAATTTCAATGTTACTTGCATGTGAATGTGATACCTACTTTACTTTTTAGAGTGGTAAATTGTTACCCTGTAAAACTACCGAACTTTTTTAGTTATGTTACATATGCTAGTCATATTCTTACAAGTGATATTTACAAAATTTAAATACTCCCTGACAAATTTTTCGGGTACGGGTTCCTAAACTCGCACTTGAATCATAGCTAAGAACACTGTCCGTTAAATTACCTTTCAAGCGAAACCAAAAAATTAAAATCGGTTCATCCGTCTAGGCGCTACAATGCCTCAGACAGGCAGACACACATACATAGCGGTCGAAATTATAACACCTTTTGTTTTAGTTCGGAGGTTAAAAATCGCAAACCGCGATGTACAGCTGCTTTTTTTGAACCTCTTAGGGGAGAGTTTCAATAAGCTTCGATCGACACCACAACGAATTCTATATCACTTTTTTCAAAAAATAACCACGAACGCACGTACGTACACACACACATACTTATTCTCCAAATTGGTGTTAAAGCTTCGTTCTAACCATGAGACGTAAAGATATGTTGAAGATATTTTGATTTCGAAAATTGGACCCATAAGGGAAATTAAAAATACTCTTTTCACAACAATGTACTTTAATTTTTCAAATTATTTATGAAAAAATTAAGCTATGAATCCATATAGCTACAGGCTAATTTTTAACATCCTAAAAATGCTTAAAATGCATAAGAATGGTCGAAGTTTGACCATTCTTAGTTAAAAAGCATTTCCGTGTTTAGAATTTCATTGAACTTAAAAGTCGGCAATGAATTGAAGACCAATATTATCTAATTGAATACAATTTTAAAGTATTTCTAGGTCAGATGTCCACAATTTTGATCAACTTATTCAGACTGTTATTTACAAAAATTCATCTTAGGGCAATAATTAACAATTCTAGTGTGGCCTAAGTCCAGTAAAGAGATTTAATAACACGTATTTATGTGAGAAATTCGTCCCAGGCAAATTAGTACCTATTATCTAAAGTATTCACAACACAATTTTTCAGAGAGGTTTTTATACCTGTTTTTATTTGTGAAATTTTTGATTAAAAAATACCCCATTAAATATCACAAATCGAAAAGGTAGATAATTCCACCATGTAATAAACAAAAAATGTTGATAAAAAAGTTTTAAATGATAATCAACCATATAGTTTTTAGTACAATGTATGAAAAATATCGAAGGTTAATTGAAAAAGAAGAAAACTTGATTAAAAAACTACGGATATTTTAAAAATTAGGTTGAAGTAAATAAAAGTATAGGAATAATAAAAAATCGTTTAGAGTGAACTGTAACTCGATTACATTGGGTTCTATAGCAAATATTTCAAGCTTTGAAATTTTAAGACAATCGCTAGAGGGGCAAAGATACAAAATATGAATTACAAGCAAAAATTTTTAAAGGGTCCTGATTTCTAAAAAAAGAAAAAAATAGTTTTGGCTCTTTTCTTACGCATGTAAATTTATTCAACAGATTTAGAGATGAGACATTTTGTTTAGTTGATTTTTAAATATTCTTCGGAATTTGAATAAAGTAATCCTATTAACTTTGCGAGAAAGATTACATTTGTTTATAAATATTTCTTCCGTATCTTATGCAAAACGTCCTGCAAGAGCCATTATCTAAGTGACAAACGAACCGACTCATTTTATATGTGCAAAACACTCTAAAACTTCAAATATAAAATTATTACATCTATTAATACTTTTATATTTGGGTATACATTGTTACGTAACTGCCATGATTAACGGTCCAGAATTAACGGAAGATGATGCCACCATAAATCCGTATTATTTTTACAAGGATAAGGATTTGTAAGATCCTTGAGGGTAAATTTAACACAAACACTGCTTCACGTTTAATTCTAGTAAGTCGTTTATTTTGACTTTGTATTTCTATATAATTTTTATGTTTTTCCGTAATAAGGATTTTATTACTTGATCCCAATTTTAATGTATGATGTTCGAGTTTGTATAATTACTGTATGATTTTGATCATTTGGCGATGCCTTTAAATACAAACCTTTTAGGTCAAAATATTAAATATTGTGACGTAAAAATTAAATATTAATTTTGCTGACCAGCTAAATAATCAAACCATGCCACTGTTACAAATAAGGTTATTACATTATTTAAATATTACTTAATAATAATAAAAAATGATTTATTTATACAGTTTTTAGGATGTTTTTCGTAATGACCTGATCCAGGCTACTACAATATAAAGAGTAAAGATTTTCTTTCATATAATCAGTCAATAAAAATGAACGAAAAGTTTAACATAGAGACTAGCACGCACATTTTTAATTAATATTTTCACAAGCCATTCAGGTCAAAATAGAGAGAAAAATCTCAAAAATGGAAATGTTTTAAAATTAGACTTATTTAACTATAAAATCTGAAAACGTAGTTTTATCAACGAAAATAAAAGTTTGAATGTGAAATGAAATTTTGAATTCAGTAGTATTTTACTTTTTTAAAGCAAGTGAGTGGCCTTCGAATTTCTAAGGAGAAGGGTTGCAAGCTCAAAGCTCCGCGAAGTTGGGAGATAAACCAGAAAGTCGAGTTATGTGTACCCAGTTTTTTCATAATTAAATAATTAAATAAATATATTTCTAGTAATTTAAAATAAAAGCTGCTCAGAGTTGTCAAGTTTACCTGAAAATGAAACAAATAATAAAAAAATTTGTTTTTTTTTTCTGAACTCAGGAGAATTTATGTTGATAACGGGAGCCGCGAAAGATTTCACGATTTCATTAAGTTTAAATTTTTCAGAACACTTTATTCGAGTTAAAGATATATTTGACTTTGCCCTACGCATCTTAAAAAAGTATGATCGCTTACTAAATAAAAACCATTGTATATACCCACTTTTAATTAAGTTTGAAGGAAAATAGAAAGAGGCTATTATTCAAAAAATCAGTACATAATACTTACCTCTCAATAACAACCCTTATCAACTATCAAAAAAGAAAAAGTTTTCCTTCGTTTTAACTAACATGAAAATGTCTATGTTACAGTCAAAACTATAAACTGGTCAAAAGTACTTTGAACTAACAAAATCAGTAAAATGTACTTTGAACCGCAGGCTTTCGACAATAATATTTTTGACTGAAATAACAGTCAAAAATATCATTGCCCAATAAAGCGGATCAAAAGTAGATGTTTTTTACTTCAATTATTTTAACTTCAATTAATCATTTTAAAATTATAACGTAATTGTATTTTTTCGTTATTTTAGTGTCTATTTTTTAAGTATTCTTATTACCTTTTCTTTCATGGCATCAGACATGGCCAACCCATGAATCAGTGAATGAACATAATTATGGGGTCAACCAAAAAGCCAAGAAACCAACAGAGCCGTGCTTACTCGACTTCATTAAAGGCATGACCAATCCATGGAAAAGTGAATGAATGTAACCACAAGGTTAACGTCAGTTGATTTTGTATCGAGTTGACCCAAGTTGTTTTTACCAGAGTGGGAATGATCGCGTTGTGTTCAGCCGAGTTATATAATACTTAAATACAAGAGTTATTCATGACGGTTTCTTTCTAGCGATTAAAACTAGTTTTGACCAGAAGTATATATAATGGACACATTGTAGATAAAGAAGTTTTATAGATAGAACCTTGTTTTATGAAAAAAGAAAATGAATAAAAAAAAACACTACCAAACTATACATACATCGGTTTTGTATGTTGTAACAAAAAAATCTGGCGTGGGTGCCATATTACCTCTATGCACATCTATAATAAAAGAAAAGTGGTTCACGGTCAACAGATTTGGCAGTTAGTTCAATTCAGTAATTGACGAAAAACCACTAAATGGTATTGCAACACTTAATGTTATTGTACAATTGTTTTCGAGTCTTTTACACAATGATAATATTTTTCAGCTTAATAACATACCGCTAAAACAAATTAATTTAGGGCTTTCAAGAAAGAATGTGCAAAAATTCAAAATTACCAAATTGTACGAATCCAATAATATTATTCTGATGTGATATACCATCAACTAGATGAGGCTTTCTTAACTATGGTTTTCAATTTTGAGAATTTGTCGAAGATTTTTCTAGCATGAATGCACTTGTGAACAGATTTGGCCTAGTTTTCTTCACAGGCTTAGAATAATGTTAGCTGTGACATAATCGTCTGCAAAGTTCGCGTTTTCTCCATTCAGAGCATGTAAAACTCACGTCCTCTCAGCTATTTTTAACAATTTTTTAATTAATTGGTATGAATGAAGTATATTTGACATCTGAGAGTGGTTGAGTTTACTTGTATATCAGTGTGCAGTATTAAAAAAGTTGCGAAAAGGCGCGCTGAGCACTTTTTTGTGTGAACAAAAATCATAGAAATCGCGTCATTAAGCAACATTGAGCACACATAGTTCTATGATGGATGACCGCTTGAAAACACTGCGTTTTGTTGCATTTTTTAATTATTCATAATAGTTTTTTATACACACGTTAATAATTCCTATTTATAAATTATGAAATTTTAATTATTTATACTATATTTAATTAAAAAGTTATTACAAAGTTTTAAGTTTTCATTTCCTTCGATAGCCTCCATGATTGACTTTTTTCATGCTCTTTTAGCAATATAAATTATAATTGCCAGACAATTTTACCGTTGCAAACTCCGCGCCAAAACAAAATCATTTTAGCGTGGCTGTAATTTTATCATGATTTAGATTTATAATTAAAGAATGTAATTTTAAATTGCCAGCCAGAAATATTCTTGCTATACTAGTGCGAATCCACCGTTCTTGCGATATACTTATCCATTCCTAATTTCAGTACGGAAAGAAGTACCCGAAATTCAACCTTCCTAAAATAAACTCTCGAACATGTTACCAGCTATCGTACCAAAAGTTGTGGAAATATATAAATATATAAATTGAACGTAAATTACTTCGTAAATTTGAGACCCAAGAAAAATTCTTAGTAACTGAACTGTCATGCTTAGAAAATAACAAATTGTATAACTTCTAAGATTCTTCTTGTGTTACTCCTTGTTTATAGCGACATCGAATATTTTCGTATTTCTTACTACACAAAAATCGTAGTCCGTAGAACGGTAAAATTTTAGATTTGGGAGTGTTAATTAGTATTGGCACCTTATTCATTTTGAATATGTGCAATTAGGTTTTCATGAATTAAGTTATCCTTCTCCAAATGATATTTTTGAAATACGAAAACAGTAAATCGCTTAATACGTGCATGGACGTGAAAAGTTGAATGTAAGAGATATTTTACTTCAACATTGACAATATTTTATTAAAACTTACTAAATTAGAATCTATGTTATATAGTATAGATGTACTTTTAAATTAGTTTTTACTTAATTATGTTCGTTTAGCTTTAATATTCACCATACAATAACTTAAACAGACAATATGACGTCTTTATGAAATTATAAAGGCATCAAAATTTTTTTCCAAAAAAAACTCATGATGTTGTGAAGATTTCTAATGCATGATAAGATAGTAAGATAGTGAGGCGCCCTGATTTTCTCATCGTTATATATATATACAAATTTTAATAAAAAATACTTTTTATGGGACAAGCTTTTATTGCGGTTAAAAGTAGACTTAGTACGCCACTATCTTACCATGCATTGTCATGCAAACTAAGCGTGCATGCAAAATGTCAGCTTAATCGGTTGACAATGACTGCTTCAATATTGAGTACAAGATTTCACCCAGGAAAACATACAAACATACCTTCATATATACATTGCAAGTAAAATAAAACCTTGTAAAAATATGCCCATATTCAAAGAAAATATTACTTACCAGTATCAAATCGGAAACGGAAAATTGATCGGAAAACGGATTTCTTACCGGTTATCAAGAAATCCGTTACTCTTTTCCATAATGCACGAAATTACAGGAGTTATTTTTTGTTTTAAATTGGTCAGTATCACGTATTATAACGTAAATAAGCCTCAAACTTAGCACTTCCACTCTCCAAATTAGTAAAGATTTTGTGCTTTTACATTGAGTACCTGATGCTGTACCTATTATTATCATGTGAAAACTAATGCGCCTCTTCAGCGGCTTTGTTTCACTGGAAAGAATCCCTCCTCTATACCACTCATTCCAGAGATTTATGCGGTGTTCACAGTTATACATTGCACTCAATTATCCCAAATGACTTTACTAAAGTAAATAAATATTTGAATGTTAATTACAAGTACAACAAATAAATCAAATCATTTTATGCCAAATAAATTTTAGAAACCTTAAATGGTCGTAATTTATAACACTGGTACCTACCTGCATTTAAACATTTTGATTAATGTGTAATAAAAATGTTGTTTTATAAAGATTGATAATTTTTTATTATTTGCTGATTTGCTGATATTTATTTTAGCTACAATCAATAATTTGTTTACCTTATTTATGCAAAATATATCAGAGTATATTAAGTTAAGTCCCAAGTTTGTAGTACTTAAAAATATTATATAAAAAAAATCAGCAGTTTTTATTTTAAAATAAATTGCAACGAGAACCTATTTAAATCCTCCGAAAAAGGATCGGCGATATATATATATATATATATATTTTTCGAAAGATTGCATGTTGTAGTAGTCTGTTCTGAAGTAGTATAGAGTAGTTTTCCGAGAGTCGTATTCGAAAAAATTAACTTGCTAAAAAAATGTCATGACTCATTTTATCAAAAACTTTGGCCCAAGGTTCGCTCGTGATAGTGACTTATTTCAATGGATTCCATAAATAATTCATTTAGTGAATTGTTGATTCGATTCATTGAGAGTATATATTTTTACATCACTTATCCGCTCTCCCTACAACTCACAATAAGGACAATAATAACTGTGAAAACGTATGAGCTATACTTCACCCCGCTTGATCTCGCTTATCCCAACCCCTAAACATCAACTTTACTCCCATCTCCTTAGAAAATAAGGCGGCTATCGGTTACAGAATTTTCTGCGCTCCCGTGAAGAAGAAAATAAAAAAGTGATGCAGTAAACTTTTACAGTAAACATTTCTAAATTCAAAATTGCCAAAGTTTCAAACTAACTTTAAACTCTCATTTTAAGCCCTTAGGGGGTGAATTTTCAAAAATCCGTTCTTGAGCCTTACTTACGTTATTTAAGGAACATTTATACAAAATTTCATACTTCTAGAACTAGCGGTTCCAGCTGTGCGTTGATCGATCAATCAGCCAGTTTCTTGTTTTATATATGCAGGTCACTTTTTTGAATTGACTTATGCTTGAAACTCGCTAAATAAATTTAATAGAAGGAAATGCTTCAAATGAAAAATGTAAGGTTCAAAGGCACACTTCTATATCGGCATCGAGTTCGATCTAAATTTTCAGGTTTTATTTTTTGTTTTTTTGTGTGAAACCTTCAATTCAAAAACAATTATACAGAGTAGCAACTTTGAGACGAAAAAACAATTTTGGGTAAAACTTTTCAATCCGTTTTGCCTAAACTGTACGGTTTGCAGAAAAATATTTCGAAAAAAAAGTTACTTTTTTAATAAATTCTTTCTAATTTAAAATGTTTGTCTTTCGATAACCAGTTATGTAGTTTACTTTCCATTGATCTTGAAAACCTAGATCAAGTTTAATGTCTGCGTAAAATGTGTGCCTACACATCCAAAATTTTTCGATTGATGCATGTGTCATCTTGTATAGATACATGTTTTAGTTTTTGTGAACCATTTCAATTTATAAAACAATATGAGATCTGGTATTCGACACTGTTTTTACCTTGTATTTCATCCATTAGCTCAGCCAATTGTTAATTTTCACTTGTTTTTAATTGACTTAGTGCAAATCTAAAAGTATACATACCATACATAAATTAAATTTAGAAATACATGTTATCAAAAGAAAATTGTTAATTTCAATAAAAATTGGTTGGTATAAAACATCATTTCATTTTAAATAATGAAAAACATCATTTCATTTTAAATAATTCTTAAACTTGGCGCACAATAAAATTCAATTAATAAATTTATTAATACATTAATAATAAAAATAATATTTATAAAGTTCTCTTAAAAATTTGTTTTTATTTTGTATGTTTTTACAGAATGTTTCGAAACTTGTTTCAAAAAAAAAAAAAAATAATAATAATAAAAAATAAAACAAGACATATAATTCACACAACACGTCATAACAACAAGAGCTTTACATAATAAATTTTAAGCTGTTCACCTTATTTTTGTACAGAAAATTAATGAACTATTAATTAAATATGAAAGTTTAAGGAATATTATTTAAGTCTATAATCTATGACTTCTTTTTCTATAATAGTATCTATTATTCGTTCCTGTAGTTATGGAGTTAAATACATTCAGGTGGTACTTTAACATAATGTCAAAAAATATTAATGGTAGAAAATCAATTTTTGTATGTGTTCATAGAATTCTTTTACTAGTTCACTTTCTTTTCTCAGTCTGTCCGTTCTTCAATATGTTAGCTCAAAAGTGAAAAAGAGAAAGAAAAACTGTAATTGTGTCCTCAGGTCCACCGACAACGAGAAGTAAAGATCGCCACCAGACACGAATTGAATGATAATTTTTTAAACCTACGAGTGAAGTATTGTATATCACACCGTATCTGAACTAATGAAGATTGTAGACTGTGGGGTTTTATCTGAAAATGTAGATTTATGACCATCCCGGTTACTTGATCATTGTAACTTGTATCAAGTAGAAGTGATGGCTATGCACGAGGCATGCGAATTTGTGACACTGGAATTTCTCATGTGCAGCGACATTACTTACCTTACCAAAAACTAAACAGCGCTATTTCAGCGTTTTTTAGCTCGGTATATCTAGCCTCAATGGTAGTACAGGAACCGCAAACTGTCCCTGAATAAATGTTTCTTAAAAATGGCCAGTCGGACATGGAGGGAGGAACATACTTGTGGAACTACAAAATTGATATGGAGTACAAGCGTACTGCAGACCTTATATCGCTTCAAAGAGCGGTACAGTCCATCACAATTATCGCAGAAACCGTCACAGTGTTTAGGAGGGGGAAACGATGACCCGTCTTTTTGTCACAATCCTGCTCTTGTCATTGCAAGATTATCTCACTTGAGCTAGCCTTTCTTTATCTACCTCCCTGCTGTTCTTAAACAGCTGCAAATGGTTTATAGAGTAGTGTCCGGGGAAGGGCCAAGCCTTTTTTGTATGGTCTAAGTGTGCACAACACCAGGACAGCCACTATAACCTAGCCTAACCTAGCCTAACCTAACCTTTATATGCCTACAAAGCTAAAAAGTCGCTGTAAAAGCAAAATCGGTCTATTAAATCATAAATACCATGGATTTATTGCACCTGTCCATCAAACTCTAAGATGAAAACTTGGAGTAACCTGACTAAATCAAAAAATAACAAGGATGATGAAAAGACATTTTAAGGGTGGAATAGTAATAGAATACTTTCATTCAAATATTTGCCTCCGTTGTTTTAAAGAATGCAATGAGCCTTGATTTCTCTTCGTCACTTTAATTGCGAAGTTTCTCGATGATTAACAGAGCATTATTTTGATATATATATATATATATATATATATATATATATATATATATATATATATATATATATATATATATATATATATATATATATATATATATATATATAATTTCTTTCACTTGAATGACGATTTTAAAACGTAAAAACGCGTGTAATTGGCTGTTGATGTTTTCATAAGAAGTAAGTATATTTTGAGTCAACGATACTTGCATAATTGCGAAGTTTCTCGATGATTAACAGAGCATTATTTTGATATATATATATAATTTCTTTCACTTGAATTAAAACGTAAAAACGCGTGTAATTGGCTGTTGATGTTTTCATAAGAAGTAAGTATATTTTGAGTCAACGATACTTAAAAGTATAAAGTATAAAGATCTGCATGGGGAAATAATCACCAACTTTTACGGGTGTATTTCGTGTAAATTATTTTTCTTAATAATTAAAGTATTGAATAAAATTGTAACGAAGCACTCAGTAGATTAAAGTAAATTGGTGCTAAAATATTATTTTATCATTAACTATAATAAATTTTCAAAAGATATCGTTTATTTAGAAAACTGTTACATGTTTTTTGTCCGCTCTTCTGTATATTACTTATTTGATGAAAAGTTTATTTATTTCGAAAATGTTTACATTAAAACAAGTGCTTTTAATTATCAATATTAATAGTATGCTTTTGTAGAATGTGTATAGAAATACTAGAAAATTTTCTGCGAATATAAATAAAGTAAAATAATATTCGTATATATCGTATATAAATATTGTTTTTAAATATTTATTTATTGTTTTTATTTCAAAGAAAACACTTTCAAGTATGAAAAGAAATGCGGAAGGTACTTAAGTAATAGGTGGATTATATTTTTATTGTATTTTTTTGTAATAAAATTTTCACTGTCCACAAAAGTTTCTACCACTCTGCTATTTCAAAGGTTTTAGTTTATTAATTTAATCGCATTTTTAGTTGCAAACTTTTTTTACTAACCGAAATTTGTCAGACCTATATCCACTTTTGATGACGTTAATTATTTTAAAATAAAAACTTGATAAAATAAATAAAAATAATTGATTTAATTCTAATATAATAATATAAAAATCTCATGTCACGGTGTTTGTGTTTAAATTCCTCCAAAATGAAATTGAAAATAAAGTGAACGAAAATTCATCCGAAAATACTTTCACCCTCCTACCCCTACTCTTAGGTGGTGAATTATAGTTTGTAGATGGAAGCCCCATGTAAATAATTTTATGAACAAATATGGATCAATTTTTGCCAAAATGTCAATGTTATTAAGATTTTCTTAACTTAGTGATTTATAGGTGGGCCCGCCATGTATATGCTAATTTTTTTCGTCTTCGAAAAATCAACATGTTAAGAAATTTTTTTACACTGATATTATTTGTTGTACTACATTTCTCACTGTGTAATGACCTGGTGCGTTTATTGAATTTTAAATTAATCACGAAATAATTAGCTACTAGATCTAACTTACTTATCTAACTCTAGATATCAGCTGAAAGGTTTATAGAGTGCCCAGAGCGTAAAAAGTGAAGTCGAGTTCGTAAATGAGAAACATAGGTCAAATTCTGGGGTCTGCAGGATCCATCTTGTAAACCATTAGAGATAGAACAAAAGTTTGGGTGTAAAAAATGTTCCTTATAAAAAAATAATCAATTTCGTTTGATCCGTGTTTTCAGGAAAAACTGAAAAATTGGCTGCGCAATATGACTTTTCCTGACATAGCGACAAAATAAAGTACATTACCGGGACATTCAAATCGGTATTTGTGTAAACACTCTGAGACGAAAAGCTTTAATATAATTTTTGAAAAAATATTTCTCCAAAGAAATTTTACATCTATCATCCAATTAGTTGAATAAATTTACCGGATTATGATATAGAATTCGAAAAAATTTTTAAACCACTATTTTTTTTAAGGGTTTCGTTTGTTGTAAAAAATACAGAAAAGGAGTTTTTCGGTTCCGGAACGAGAGCGAACCTTCTGCACGCGGTTTTATTTCAACAATGTTTTCTTTGGTGACGTTTTTTGAACATTTCTCTGCTTTTACTGATCGGATTGTGACGACTAATAAAATAAATTGTTAATTAAAAATTTCTGCATTAACCTTGTCTGCAATCGAGCCCTTAACACAGTTAAATAACCTCAAAATTTCAGAAAAGCCGCTGTAACAACTTTTTCTAATAACTTTTCGAAAAATGAAGGAATTGAGTTTAAATTCTGGAAAAAGATGTAACTTACTTTAACATGTTGCTTACTTTTACATATAAGAGTATCTTTTTCAACACGATTCTTGGTAGGCCATTTCACACGAAAAATTTAGGTATGGGTTTGTAGTAATAAAGGTCGTAGAGAAGGTATTTATTTACCCGTAAATAGATTTTCAAAATTCTTTCATTGTACAATGTAATTTTTTTTTGCAAATATCATAAAATTATTATGAGTGGAAATTTAACCGTAGCGGTTCTGATGCGAAAGAATAGTCAAAATCTATTAACCGGAAAAACAAATCCATTTTCTACGACCATATTATTTAAGAGAATATTGTTCATTTACGTCTTCTGTATCGTTTTAACTTAATATCAGAAGCATATCGAATCGGTAAATTTTTATTGCATGTGACGTACAATTTACGTTTGTTTTAAAATGTTTTCATCGACCAAAACTATAAATGCATTTTTTTTCAAGCAAACAAAGAAACTTTTAAATAAGTTTTTAGTTAAATTAAGTAAAAATATTTTTCAATTTTGAGAAACAAGTTACATACTTGCATGATTATATCATTAAAAAAGTTAATTGTTAAATTCCATGTTTTTTTACAATGTGTTTGTCAAAAAAGATTAGAGTTCTATCAAACCTCATATCTACACTCTCTCTTGCTCAGTGCCAGTTTGGTTTGATTGAATTATAGCCACTCTTAGATAGCCCCACATATATACCACACACCCATAACTGATATTCCCAAATAAAACTCACAATAAAATTGGCGCCCTCACTAATAATCAGTGCCGTTTACGAAAAAATGTTTCAAACAAAAGTTGTTAATTTTTTTATAAGGTTGTTTGTTTATTTTTTTTCATTTCAACTTTTGTTCTATCTCTAACGGTTTACAAGATGGGTACGGACCCAAGACCCAATTGACCTATATTGCCCATTTTTGAACTTAACCTCACTTTTAATGTTATAAAAATTTCAGCTTGATATCTCTTTTCGTTTTTGAGTTATCGTGTTTACAGACAGACAATCGGAAATGGACTAATTAAGTAATTTTATGAACAATTATAACAAAATTTTGTTTTGTAATATCAATATTTACAAACATGGGACTAAACTTAGTATATCTTGATGTATATTTCAAATAAACCTAGCCATTTGTACAATAAAATACAGTAAAGTAAATAATCGACTAATAACCATTTTGTTAGACAATTTATTTTAAATGTGAAAAAGTTATCTAAAATTCTTTACAAGATAAAATACACTTGTAAATGCGTGGGAATCACAGACATGTTTTTAAAGCTACATTATCAAAACAGAGCTGGCTTAATATTAGATTGTTTCAAAAGTTTTGTCCTGTGTAGCGCCTAAACGGATGAACCAATTTTGATTTTTTTTGTTTCGTTGCAAAGGTAATTTAATGGAGAGTGTTTTAAGCTATGTTTCAAGTGCGGGTTTATGATTCCGTAATCAAAAATTTATGAAGGGTTTTTTAAATTTTGTAAATTTCACTTGTATAAGTTAACCTTAAACTGTAATATCCAGTGAATAGAATATAAGCGATGTAAATATTTTAATCTGTGCAGTTTTGTCAACGTAGCACAAGCCGATTAATTATGTTGGCATCAAAATTGGGTGCTCGGGATTCAGCAAGTAGTTAACGAAAGACTGCTCTTGATTGCTTTGCACTTAATTCGTTTAATTTTCGGGGAATGATTTGTAAAACGTGCTGTTAAACAGTGCCTGCTGCTGGTGACGCAATTTTCGATGCATTTCTTTTAAATACATTTTGAACTATCAAAAACCGTATGGCGGCTAACGCCCAATTCTTCATTCCACGCATCGTGTTTGATGGGTCAGTCTCCCGGGTCCTTAAACTCGTCTTGGATTACTCTAAGTCGACCAATTCATTGCTCATCTTCGAGGCTAAAATCTCCGGAACGAATTTTCCAAACCAACGTAGAACGGTGTATTTATTAACACTATCATTTTATTTGTTAAAATTTTAGGAAAAATGAACATCATGAATGTATACAAAACATACTGCATTGACTATTCCGCCATAACTGTTGTAAATGTTACTATTATCTCAATACAATATACAGTAAGGCGTTCACATCGATACTCATATAGTGATATTCACAAAAAATTTATTACCGTGTAATGATAAACTAACAAATATTTTACTACCTCTTATATTATATCTAAAATTTTTATCATTGAACTCCTTTAATTATATGGCTACACTAAACAGAATTGAAGCAAAACATTAACCACAAAACTACAATTAAATAAATACTAATGTTTGAAAATAAAATTAATAGTTTGGAACCTTTTTAGAGTCATAATGTTAAAACCAACAAGTGTCGTTCATTCATCCATCCATCCAAGCCAAACCCATCAATTAAAATTGAATTGTTTTGTGTGTTCATGTTAATTATAAGACACAATTAATTAAATTATAGAGATAATACTTAATGATAGAGAGTGAGTAAATTGAACTATTCTCAACTTAATCAATTTATTGGGGTCAATGGGTGTAATGGTGAAGCGGTGGTCATCCTTACTTACACAGGTTATTTTATATATGTTAATTCCTTTTGACCAACCAATATATTATGATTATATATGTCACAGTCAAAACTGTTAAAAAGTACTTTTAACTGAAAAAAAAACAGGCAAATGTACTTCCGACTACACAGGTTGGTCAATAGTAGATTTCTCTGAAAATCATTGGTTAATAGTGCTTTTGAATGTAAATTGGCCTTCAATAGTGGTTTTAAATGATTCTTCTGATCAAACCTAGTTTTAAATCACTCAACTAGTTATTTAATAACTTTATATTCTTAAAAAATATGTCATTACAACTCTGGTAAAAACAATTCCACACAAAAATATCCCAGCGCTCAATAACTCCGGTCAAAACAACTTGGTACAAAAACAACTCGCGTTAACTCTGCAATTCCGTTTATGCACTGATCCACGGGTTGGCCATGCCTTTAATGGGATCGAATTAGCATAGGTATGCGGTTTTTTTTTTACTTTTTGGTTAACCCTGTCTTTGCGTCCATTCACTGATCCACAGATTGGCCATGCCTTTAATGAGGTCGAGTTAGCATGGGTCTGCGGGTTTTATGGCTTTTTGGTTAACACTTTCATTTCGTTTATTCATAATCCAAGTTGGTGTTGTTTTTGTAATAATTTTTTCTGTAACTAGTGATTGCGATATGTAACTTTTGCTAGACATTCAGTTAAATTTGCTTTAAATTCTTTAGAATGGAAATAAAAATAGCGAAATGGTTTATTACAAAGGTTTGCTATTATAACAAACAATACAAAGAAAAAGTAACAAATACTTAAAAAATACTCAGTACAACAAAGATAAAAGGCAATTACGTTAAATTTTTTTTTAAATTATTATTAGCTTTAAATGAAGGTAAAATAATTAAAATAAAAGTAAGCAAAATTAGTTAGTCAAAACAACTTTTGTCCAGCTTCATTGTACAAAAGTACTTTTGACTGATTTTGCAAGTTAAAAGTAGTTTGGCCCGGTTAAGAGTTTTAACTGTAACATATACATGTAGTAGGTATTATACTGTTCTGGTTCGTCGTCTGTGTACTTAATTATTTCATCTAATTCTAATTGATTTAGACGAAGACATTTAACATTATCATAGATATAATATTTTATTATTGTAAAAGTCGATATCTGTGTCTTTAACTAATATTGAAAACCAGAAAAGTTCGATTATGCTTATGTCTACTTGACATATACGTCCCCTAACTCCAAGCATTTCTTATTTAGTCGTCATAGTTACATTTCTTTCCAAAATGCTTTTTTGCTGAAAATGGTTTCTTTATAGCAGACGAATATTGTTTGTGTATAGTACAAAATTCAATACCAAAATAAGCCTATCCAACTAATACCGCCTAAAAGACTTTCATTGCACAAGCAACTTTAGTCAGTGACTTACGAAGTTTTTGCATGCATTTTGATAATCCAAATGAGAATGATAGAGAATATAATTATGTACTCTAAAGATATAAATTATAATTGAAGATTTTAACTGGCTAGTTAAGTAAAAATAATTCATTCTTTGATCCCGAATTATTCGATAAAAACAGTCCTTGTAATGTACTTAACTAATACATATAGCCAGGTTATTTTAGAGAAGCCAACCTTAGTACATTTTTGAAGCACAGACAGAGTTTATTTAAGGACGTACATGCGTGAACCTGTTTGCTATGTGCGTTCATAGGGAAACAGTATGTAAATTTTAAAGAATTTTAAATTAGTAGAAAATAGGAATTTTTTTTGAAATTCTATTAAATGTTTAAATAATAGTTAACTGGTAAAAGTTTCAAGTATGGTTATCGATATATTTTTTGAAAAATATCGATTTATATTTTCCATTTAGTCTCATGTTAAACCTTACTTTTAGTCTTAAACTTTTAAACAGGATATTTTTCATGTTTTAAATCATAGAAAATCATTTCAACTATCGCTTTATCATATTGTTTTTAATTTCTCTACTAATATCGTTGACGCATGAACGTCCTAACATTTCCGAAGAAAAATTATCTATACGTGAATACTCCTACATCTTAAATTAATTAACATTATTTATGGAATCTATTTTTTATCTATTATTGAGAAAGAACCTATGACGATTTGTCTTTCGTTATATTACAAATGTTGAAAGTTTCTCTGGGTATTTCCCCAATACAGGTCCTTACCTTAAAACTCCTTAGTTAAGGACGATTCTCAACTATGAAGTTTGGAAAGATGGTGACTTTTGCAGGTAATTAGTAGTAGAGGTGTATGTAATTGAAAGATACCTTCGTAATGGTAAAAAACCTAAATTTTATATACATTCCTTGGGACGCTATCAAAAGATGTTTCCCCAAGTATCTGATTGTTTTAAGGGTTCCAACTCTCAACTAGACACTTTTAAACTCTAATAAATTTGGGCCTGGCTTTCATTCTAGTATAAAAGTTAAATTTTAGGAGGTTCCTCCAAGTATCTGACACGTTTCGAAGGTTTCACCCCCTGTCAAAGAAATTCGAAATTCCCCCCAAAGTTTCATTTTTCAGATTTATAAAGGCTATAAAGATGAAGTTTTACTCTTCGACCACAAGTGAAATCCAATTAACAGGAAACTTTGAAATATTTCATTACCTACATCGCAACTCCCCGAAAATGTAAAAAAAACACCACTAAAACTAGCCTTTTCATTTCTATTCATATGAACTTCTATTCATGTTAGAAAGGTTCGATTACAATAACTTCTATATATTGTGTTGAAATTAAAACAATGAATTTGAAATGTAAAAAATATAAATATTAAGTACTAAGTAATGGACAAATGCGAGGCCAAAATCGCATCTGTTTGTAACAAAAATTCATGCTGGCTTAACGAGTTCCGAGGCCGTAGATGGAAGCATACATACCGATATAATAAAAGCAATAAAAAATTATAAATTATAATTTTTATAGAAATTTTGAAATGATTTTTTAAAAAGGCAGAATGTACTATACAGGATGGACCATTTTAATCGATTATGCCTAGTAGCCCATTGTGTAGTTAACTAATCATATAATAGTTAAATAACAACAAAAGCTGCAGAGTTTGATGATGGACATCATGTTCTCACATCAAATTGGATCTAGTTCTCCAGGTTCTATTCTCATAAAAAAATTAATATTTTATATTTAAAATTTTTTTAGAAAATCCTTAGCTTACGAAAGAAAATATTTCACTATAGCATTTCATTATTGTATTTAATAGAAAGAAATTACGCTATCTTTAGAAAAGTTTTTTAGGCAAAAGGTATCAGGGATAATAAAGGTCATTCTTCTGTGTTAATAAGTTTCAAGTCTAGTCAAATTTTCCAGATCATTTGAAGATTAAGGTACAATGACCTTGAAACAATGACCTTGAGACACAGTTGGATGTCCTCTATTGACCTTGACCACTTTTGGCTAAATTATTTTTCTGTAGCTAATGTGTTTACTTTCGATCAAATGCAATAATGAAATATTTTTCCGAAAGCAAACAATTTTCGAAAAAATGTTCTCAATAAAAAATTTTATTTTTTTATAAGGATCAACTGTCTAATTTAAAATAATATTCATTCTATTTCGTACCTTTTATGATTGAAATTGACTATTAAAGCAACCCAGGGAACTAGGTCCAATCTGATGATGTCAAAACATGATGTCCCCCATCAAACTATGCAAATTTTGTCTATTTTTTTTTTTTTTTTTTTTTTGATTGGTTAACTACAACACGAGCTATGAGCTATTATTAATTAAAGTATCCCACGCTGTATATATTCAAGACGAGGGAAAAGCATACTAAACTAAGAGATTAATGAATTTTCTATAATACTTCAATTAACTAGCAACAAACATTCAACATAATCTCACCATCTAAATATGTAGCTAGTACATGTACAACAGAAGACTACGTATATTCAGAATTATTATACAAGCAAAGTCAGGAGTTATTTGTAAGATCACAGCTGCTAGTAAGTATGAAGAAGGCCCTATGTAAGCAAAATATAAAATTAAAAAATTCTTCTAAAACGTTTACTCATCTAAACTTGTTTACTAAACCTCTTCTTCTTATTATTAAAGAAGAAAATGATAATTTTCTCTTTTTTTTTATCTATGTATATGTTCACATTTGAGAAAAGAAAGAAGAACTTTTTTACGATCGTATCATTTTATTTTAGTAAATACAGTAGAGTCTCGTTAATCGGGAACAACCAAAGTTGGAACACTTTTAACTTACCCTGTCTTTACATCTAATATCATTATATACATCTAATATTATTCAAAGTTATAGTTCTAAAAGATTTAGTGATAATGAAAAAAATATTTTTGTGAAAATCTTGTAGACGCTTTTTTTTTAATATCTTATTAGGAAAAGTTTTTAGATAGGAAAATTCTCAGTTGCAACGAGTTTTCCTTCACGATATCCGAGGCATTTTGACTAACTACGCTTGAAATTGAAAGATAACCGTTTATTTCTTATTCTAGTTGAAAGATGTTTGAATATCAAATGGAAAATAGTTTTGTCTAAAATTCGATTAAATTGAAATTTTCTGAGTGTTGAACGAACACATCATTTATTGAATGGCAGAATGTTAGAATATAATAGCCCAAGAGCCCATAACGGCCAGATCTTCGTTATGTTATAAAAGCTTATGTTATAAAGGCTGTGTATGCCTCCAACACAGGTAGAACGACTATAGAAATTGGATTGTGGTTATTTGGGCAGGTAACATGTACTAAAAGTGTATAAAATAGTGCCTCAAATTTTATACTTTCTTCAGGATAACTTTAGAAATCACGTTATTCATTGCCGAACAGTTGCTACCCTCTTACGACACTTTCGTTATAGTATAAAAGCTGAATTTCATGTATGTTACTTGGAGGCCTATGAAAAAATGTTAGCTCAATAGCCGGACAGTTTTATTGGTTTTTACATCTTGCCAGATACATTCAGTGTCCGCTGTAGGTACGAGCGCGAGGTTAGTCTAATCGAATTGGAATTTGACCCGGAAATAATAACAGTAATTTTTCCTCAATTGGAGGGGCTCGCTCGTAGTCTACATTTCGGTTTTCGGGATTTTAACCCTGTTGCGTCATCCGCCATTTTGAATTTGAGGAGGAATCTTTACTAATTGAATAAATTTGAAGATATAAAAAAGTTGAACTTTATACTTACAAGGATTTTAGGTACTATTTTATACACTTTTACTACCTGCCACCTGCCCAAGTAACCACAATCCTATTTCTATAATCGTTGGTCGCATACAGAGAGAATCTTTCAGCTTTTATAACATAACCAAGATCTGGCTATTACGGGCTTTTGCTCTATAACAAACAGAAATATTGACTAATTTCCAGCTTGTGAACAAAGTTTTTTAAGATTAGGTCTGTGGTCTATTTTTTAGACATTCTCAGATTTCTTGTTATGGGTGGATGAAAAATCAAATAAACACAAAAACTCTCCTTGACTGTCAACTGATTTTATAAACAGATAAACATTAAACGCCGGTATTTAACATGTGATGTGTTAAAGGTATTAAAAATGCATCAACAAAAATAACATATGGTCCTTTTATCGAGGGGAGTTATTCACTAGATTAAAATATGTAGGGCTTAATTCATATTCATAAGTATGTAATGTATACGATATACCGAAATCACATATTTATAATATTTTAACACCATTTATTTACTGTATTGACCTTTGTTTAATGAATTCATTGAAATACAGTTAAAAATGCGAAAATTAATTTTCTATGAATTTTAATGAGAGAATTAACATTCATTTTTAAATGTTCGTTTGAATTCAATTTGATATGTGTTATTGATATTGATTTAAATTTGGAATTGATTTGACTTTGATAAAATTGAAACTATTGAGTTTCTGTTTAGAGGTACCATATGTCGAGGAAAAAAAGCGTTGATACTGTAATGAATTTGTCAATTTTTGTGCTTCATGAGTATTTGAAAACTTTTTTGGTTGTGTAGTTTTTGATAGTGCCAGTCGCGGTGTCTGCCACTATTTATGTTGTAACGGTCATGTTGGGGTCATGTTGTAACGAGAAAATCGCACTTGAGTTTATCCGATTAGTCTTAAAAATGGATGCCTTTATTTACCGTTGCTTCTAGGCGATTAAGTTCTACTCTTTTCTACCGATTTTTGCACCCAACTCTACTTCAAAAATTGGCGTTCCGTGCCATATCCTAGAATAATGAGAAAGTATTGTTTTCACTAAGAGTAGCCATCGTAAAATTTATGACAACGCTACTATTTGAGTAGTTTACAATGAAGAAAAAACGTTTATGAATATAAGTGTACCCAATTTTCGTCGGGTGATAATTGAATCTCCCGTATCAATTGAGCAACAACAACATATACAAATACAAACTACATCAACATACATCAAACTTCACAGCAGAAACAACTGCTATAAAAAAAGCACTGGAACACATCAAAACAAAAAACCTACCACAAAAATATCTAATTATCACAGATTCTCTCAGCGTACTACAAGCCATTAGCAACTCATAAACAAAAAACGCTATAACACAAGAAATTCAAAATTTATACATGGATCTCAAACAAATAAAAATAAGCCCAAAATTCTTCTGGATTCCTGGACACACCGGAATAAGTGGAAACGAAAAGGCTGATAATGCTGCAAAACAAGCCCATGACAACGGCACACCAACACATGAATCCACAGCTCAGGATGCAATCATTCAAGGAAAACAAAAACTCATTCTACTTCGAAACAAAAAATGGGAAAACAGCCCACCAAGCAAACTGAAACTGATGAAAACCGACACCCAAACCTGGGATACCAGTTATCAACAGCATCGAAAATTTGAGATAGCTCTTGCTAGATTACGCATCGGACACACCAAACTCACCTACTCGTGCTTACTAACAAAAAATCAACAACCACAATGCACAACATGTCATACAACATTAACAATAGAACACATACTAATCCACTGCAGAAAATATGAAAATACAATAAATAAACACAACCTGCCATCTAATCTGAATCAACTACTCTCCAACAACAACACAATAGTCACCAAACTCAATCATTACCTTAAAGATACAAAATTAATTAACAAATTATAACATTAATACACTGTATATTATTGGCTGTACATATGACCTAAGCTGTTTAACGTACAGTCGTTAAACTACATTAATACAAAACAAAAAAATTGAACAATTAATTTGAAATTTTAATTAATGTTAAGATGGGTTTATATGAAAAGTTGTCGAAAATTCGCCTTCTGGTCAGTTTTTTTTTTTTTTTTTTTCCAAAATTAGAAAAAGAAATAAACAACAAAATTGGGAACTATCTGTCTCGATTTAGTAAATTAGAAGGGTAAGTAAAATGGAAATAATTATCATAAGTATATGTATAAAAAATAAAAAAGTGCTGAGAAGGTTATCAAATTTATTGTTATTCTAAAATCAAAAAAAATTTAAGTGAAATCTACTTTTTAGATACTTTAATTTTAGCCGATTTGTACGTATTTTAATGAATATTTATAAAAATTGTTCTTAGAAAACAAAACCAAAAACTATATAAAAAATAAGTCAATTGAATAGTATGAAATTTAAGATAATTAAAAATACTGGTTTTGACATTTAATGTATAGCCAGCCAGTGTTTTCTTGTCATTACATCAAAAGTTTGTTGTATATTTTTAGGATACAATTTTCAACAAAATAATATGTACATTTTTGTATATAATTAACAACTACGTCCTGTGCTCAAAATTTTAACGTCAAACTAAAAGTGGACAGGAAACATAAACATATGCGGAAACTACAAAATAGTCGACATTACAAAATAATTTATACAACGACCGCATGTCTCGAAATTTCGGAGAAGATAAAATATTTTCAACAGATACACGGCTTATTGAACGTCGAAGTTGGTTTTTTTAGGTTATTTGAAATATACCATAAATTTCTTCACTTAAAAAAAGAAAAGAAAAAAAAAAGCGGTCTAGGTGCGACCCGAAAAGTAAACGCTTATGAAAAATATGATAATTTCTAATTAAACAATGAAGAAGAAATAGATTCGTGACGTCATTGTGCAATATCCCCATAGATCGATCACACATAAAATATATATAAAACTTTGTTTTGCTAAAAGGAGATGGGAAACAATCTTTGAATGCCCATAACTTCTTCGTTTTTTAATCAATTTTAATTTCACTTTCATATTTTGTCATGGTATCAAGTCTAGTTTTACATTTTTATACATAATATGGTAAATTCGACACCAGACAATTACCGACCATATTATTTTTGTAGATAAGATAAGAAAGTCTTTATAAATAAAAAATTAAATAGAATAATATACGTGAAGATGTGAAACAGAAGAAAACTTTTTAATTAGTGTACCTGAAATAGAAGAAATAATTTAAACAAAATGCATAGAAATGTTCGTATTAAGTTTTTGAATAATAGAAACTCTGGGTTTGGTGGTATTATAGAATTTTCAATGAGTTTCCACTCGTATTAAATAATAGTTTTTGACTAGTCATTACTTTTAACTTGATATATAGTAGAATATCATGGTAGTGGTAGTATACGGTCTTCATTTCAATATAATATGATGAAGGATAAGGTATCATCATCAGCATTAGTAAGCTTGGCGACATCATATATTTTTAAATAGAAAATTTTGACTATTTATATAAATTGTTCACCAAGTCAAATGACATACAAATTTAATTAGTTTAAACTTTTCACAAATGAATGGATGATATGTGTTGTATACATGTAGTTACAACTAAAAAGGAAATTCTATTTTTCATACAGTGTCTTTATTATATAATTTATGTATCATAAAAACAATAATAAGAGGGGCCTTAACAATGTCTAGGGGCCTTCACCAAAAAATTTACCTCCAGTCTTTTAACAAAATACAAATCTTATTTTAAGCCTTATTAAGCCACTCCAACTTTTATTCCCATTGTGCATCTCCACTTATTCTTGAAAAAAAATTTTGTTTTGAAAATGACGCTAAAAGAATCATTTGCTTATTGTTTTGGAATTAAATTTTAGACTTGAATCGACCAAAATAGGTATATGCCATTGGTTCCAAAGCATGTACATCTCAAAAAACTTATCCAGAAAGTAATCTTTTTTTCTTTTTGTGTAAAATTATTTTTTGAATCTTTGGGACAACATTCAAGGGATGAAAATAGAGTTAAAATTTTTATGAGAAATTGAATTTTACCCCATTTTTCTCCTATATGTCATGGGATTGGTCAGAAATTAGGCATTAAAACCAACAAGTTGAATTCCAATTTTAAACTTTATACCTTGCTTTTCGGAAAAAAAACTCTGTAAACTTTTGACTTACGACGAACAGTAATTTTTAAATTTAATTTGAAAAATCTTTTTAATATGCTTTGCAAAAACAGACTAGAAGTTACAACTTAACTTTTACACAATTTTATATAAATTAATTTTTTATACATGCCAGCAGTTATGAGCATTTTGCCCATTGTCGCTATAAACATAAATAACTTTTAGATTTCAAATATGACATGTGTTTGAAACTTTTTTATCTTCATATAATTTTATCTATTTTCGAATAATGAATTTTTCAGATTTTTTCAAGTTAGGAATCTACTAAACATATTTTTTTAAATTCCTTTAGAAATTGTGAGAATTTCTCTCATCACGAGAGTAAAGGTGTAAGCAAACAAATCTTACTCGGAAATTTTCGGGCCTATTTGTGTAGTATCGTTAGTTTAATTAAATAGTACACAGTAAATTAAAAGAACTTGAGGCATGGTAAATATGGTGAAATTAGGTGAAATGAATTAATTAGATTATTTCCCTGCTCTAATATTTTCACACCAAACATCATTCAATAATCATGTAATCAAATTGTTATTAATTAGCTAGTGCATTATAAAATAAATTTATATATGATTTATATAGACTTTATGATTTACAAATTTAAAGAATATTCAACGCGCGAAATATTTGCCGTATGTGCAGAACGCGTGAACAGATTTCCATCATTCGACTAAAGATTATCTAACGATAGACACGAGTGCTGACGGGTTAATTCCCTGCTTATGCAAAATAGTTTGATTATATAGTTATTAAATGATATTTAATGAAAATTGAATGAGTGAAAACATTAGAGCAGAGAAATAATACAAATAATTAGATTAATTTTAACTAATTTCACCATATTTTTATTCCAAATATTTTTTAATTTTGAGTACCTACTCAACTTACTGACTTATTTTTAACTAACGAAAATACACGAACAGGCCCGAAAAAAATTTTCGAAGTAGTTTTTTTCTTATACCTTTACTCTCGTGATGAGAGGAATAGGGAATATTCATGTATTTTTTTTTATATTTTTAATTCATTGTTTACACCGTTATAACAAAGTAAAAAATATAAATACTGCTTAAAAATACCGTATTTAAGTATAAATTATCTAAAATAAAATATCTAAAATACATTATAATTTTGAGATATTTAAACGCAGTTTTTTTGCGCTCTGCGTAGATGACGTATAAACACGTGATCTGTCAATTTTTGACAGTTCAATGTATAATTTACACTTTAAAAAAATGAATTTACAACACAGAATTTACACTCGTTTTATTAAGTTTTCTAATAAAAAGCCGTAGAATAGTATAATTTAATGAAATAGCGTATAAAATGTAAGTAATTAACATCATACAGTATGTCCACAAATTTGGCAAGCCCGTACTTTGATGTCACGTCCGTATAAAAATTTGAATTTCCGTTTTAGAAATTTTTAAATGCCCTCACTGAATTTGTACTTTTATTAATTAATATTAAGTAATTAAAAAGATATTAATTACTAAAATAATGGTTTAATTGAAATGTCCAGTCATTAAAATTACGGAAGAAAAATATTTGAACCATGTTTAAATTTCATGAATATTCCCTATTCTCACAATTTTGGAAAGACTTAAAAATGAGTGACGAATTGTGTGATTTAATTTTTTTAAATTTTCTTTAAAACAAATTATAATAGTACAATATTTATTTTAGAGACAGTAATTTTTTCAAACATAAACAGACATACATTCAAAACAAACTGAGGTTGTAGAATTAATAAAACTTTTGGGCTATTTTTTAACGTCTTTTGTTGTGTAAGCCCTCGTCAGAATTCACGAAAACAGACAAATTAAATTTTTTGTTCATTAGACTTCTATTTACAGGAAAAAAATATATGCTATCCAGCAGTTAGGTTAAAAATTATGAGTGAGGTTATATTCATTGATCCCTAACTATTATACTTGTTAAGTTTCTAGTATCCTCTTATGAGGACACAGAACATGATCAATGTTAAATTTATCCCCCGTTAAGTATACTATCTATACATATATACATATATTCAGATTCACGTTCTAGAAGACTGTGTAATTCAGATAATTTTAACCATAATAAGACCATTCAGTTGTATAACTAGGTACTACATATACATACAAAAAGCAAGTTTAAGGAGATAGATAGTTACAAAATAGTTGTAGTCAGTCATTTTCATTTACAACCATCCAAACGTGGAGAAGGATTGTAACAAAGCGTTGTGAAGCGAATAGTAATCGAAAATCACTGCATAAAACAGCAGCTAGATGGCTTAGAGTATGCTGGAATTGGCGACGGAATTTCATTCGTTGCATTTAAGTATCGTCGAAGCATCTGAGTCTGTACAGTACTTTTTGCCTATTCAACACTCATTTATTATTCATATCAGTTTGAAGAATAATTGGAACAGTCAAAATAGTCGACAATTTTACACGTAAAAAAATTAATAAGATGGTTGGATAAATCTACCGGATGTTGATAATAAAATTCGGTTTTTGGGAAAAGACTAAGTTTTTCTTGTTCTCGTTGTAAATAATTCAAAAAAGGCAATTGAATATTTCCAATTTTTTTCAGGTTTTGAAAAGAAAAAAACTTTATTCAACTGAGTGCAGAAGGTTGTGCGAGTCGTTCCGGTAGGGGAAAACTTTTTCTGAATTTTTTACAACGAAAGAAACCCATTAAAAAAAAAGTGCCTCATGCCAAAATTTACCGAATTTATTATCAAAATCCGATAAATTTACGCAACTACAAAAGTATGTTTCATGTTGGCAGCCCGAAAGTAAATACAGTTATCCAAATAACAAAAAAATATAATTTATTGAAAATAGAATGTAACGATTATTCTTAAGCGGGGACTTATTTAACTGCAAATACTTTGCTTGGATTATATAAATAGAGTTTTCTTAAAGCTCATCGTTTATTCGCCCAACCTAACGTCTTTTGTTGTTTGAATTGAAAGTTTTCATGTTACGTTAGGTTAGGTACCATTGGCTGTCCACGAAGGACACACTTAGGCTATAGAGCCCATTGTGATACCATATATGTGTTTTACCACCTTTCCGCTGATAATTTCATTTATCAGCTTTTCAATTTCAGAAGCTGAGTGCACCTCCTTCATGCATATACCATGCACTACACCAGCCCATCACAATTATTAATTAAATTAAGCTACCCTAAGCATACTGCGGACAGAATTGGTTACGCGTTAACCAACTCAGCTAGTAGGGCGACAAGTTTTCATGTTGCTTGAGTTGAAATTTTTTTTAACTAAATTTAAATATTTCTGAAATAAACCTCGCGATGATAAACAATGTTGAGCTTGAAAATCCTAGGATAATCTCCACATGGTAAAGTGAAAATAATGACCAAAGACAGTTCTGCGAACGCTGCTTTACTCCAATCATAGAATTGTCATCATGGTTGTTGTATGCATATAGTATATTTTATATTGATGTACAAAGCAGCATTATAGCTTAATGAATTTTTACAGCTAAGAGGACGTTTTTCAATTGAATTTCTTAAGATGTGTTTTGTATACTTTATTCAACCATTCAGGTGTTTCCAAACTATATCAGCTAATTGAGTACCTCCGCCAGTAGTATATAATTTCAAACCACTTTCGAACAGTTTTACGCATATTTTATCAAAAAACTTATCAACCCCATGGATAGTTTCCCAAAGCGTGAAAAAACACGCATGAATATATTGAAATAGTTTCAAGTAAAAGATATATTTTTTCACCATGTTTATGAAGATACATGTTAAATTTCTCCAACTTACGATTTTCACAAAATCGCCATAGTGATAAATTCTCACTTTCTTCAGCTCACTTTTATGGATACATTTGACTAATATTGTGAATTTCGTGAAGTTTTTGACAACCTAATAATATTTTGAAAATACCTTAAGATAGTTTAGTAATAAGGGAACGCCGAGAGATGATGTGCTAAAACAACAGCACATGATTAATAAATACACATCCTAATCATTATACCTACAATCAAAATTCTGAAAGGGACACATACAAATCAGGTTTTTTTTGGTAATGTAAAGGCAATGTTAAATCCAAGTTTTAGATCGCGGCAAACGACCAAATCATACCGAAAACAAAAAACCCCGAAAATTTTAACCTTATTTCAATTTTTGTTGATTTTTACCTGAAAGAACTGATTTTTCTAAACTTAAACTGTAGTATTTATTTTTAAAAAAGGTTTAATTTGCAACAATTTGAGATCAAGCCGGTTTTTATAGGACCGATAGTTTCGGAGATACATTTCATTTTGTAATTCGTTTGGGATAGAACAAATGGTTAAATATAAAAAATATTCCATATAAAAAAATCAACAACTTTTGTTTGAATCATTTTTTTATAAATAACATTGTTTGTATATAACATGAAGGTGCAAATTAGTTTCTCCAAAACTTTAAAAGATAGGGAGTTGAATTTTTGCAGGTTCAACTAATGGTCTTGTAAAACATTTTGGAAAAAAAAAAATTTCGAAAATTTGCGAAAACCAGTGATAATTACGAAAAAATAATCTAAATCAAAGTTTTTTTACGAAACATTTTTACATTTTAATTTTTTTTTCTCTAACAGTTTAAAAGATGGATCTTTGAGTAAAATCATGTAATTTGAAAAGATACAAAAACTTTATAATAATAGCTTTATAATAGCTGCATCTCTGAAACTCATCATATAAAAGCATCAGTCCTATAAAAGCCGGTCTTATATCAAATTGTTGAAAATTTAACCTGCTTTAAAAATGAATACGATTTTGATGATAAACCAGTTCTTCTGAGTTAAATTCGGCAACAACGGAAATAAGGTCAAAATTTTCGAAGTTTTCTTATTTGTCGGCATGACTTGGTCTTTTGCTGAGGTCCAAAACTTAAATTATTGCCTTTACATTGCAATCAACATAATCAACAAAATAAAAAAATGCTTTTTGCCATTTCTCAATAAGGTGGAGTCCACATTTCACTAATCAATTACTGGGAAAATTACACAACATATAGACAACTCTCCGGTTTCTGTTTATTCAATTCGTTGAGCTATTCCTATAAAATGTATAATACTTTACAGTAATACATATCTACATTATTCACACCGTGCGTGAGTTTTTTAGGAGGTGTTTCCATGGTAACGATACACTACTTTAATTATAGAATTGTATGGATTTATATATAATTGTATGGATTGCATTTATAACTTACATTGAAAATTTAATATTATTATTGTCTCGCAAATTTAAATTCATAATTATGATAATTAATATTTGAAAAATAATATTTGTGCAATTTGATTTCTTATTTTCACAATTTTTAATGCATTAAGTTTAATTAATTAGTGTTTTTCATTAATTTTAATTTGACATTTTTATAACATTAACATGTACAGAATTGCAAATTAGTCATAACCGCCTCCTTTAACGCCAAAATCTTTCACTGGTATAGTTCGTACAAAACGAAGTGGCACCGAGCAAGAGAGAGTGTAGATACGAGTGCACATACATATACATCATACACTCTCTCTTGCTCGGTGCCACTTCGTTTTGTACGAACTCTATCGCTGGTATCGATTTTATTGTCCCTACCATGACTACGCACACAACGAATACCTACGATATTAAATAAACTACGCTAATCCATTGAATGAGCTAGCGAGTGCATTATCATTATGCTACACATTTATTGGTGTCAGTGAATTTATACAATTACTAGTATACGTATTATTTTAATTATTTAATCTACTTAGATGATTGTATTAATTTTGCCTGGCTTAGATTTTTCAGTAGAATTTAAATAATATGTGTGTCATGTTAATATTTTCTGCTACTATAAGGTGTTATTTGTTAGTTTTGTAATTAATTGTTTGCAAAACATCTTTTTGTGTTGAGAATGTATCAAGTTACAAAATATAGCCCTCCTGGCTTAACATTTTGGATTTTAAATTGTAAATCACCTAAAATTTTTGAAAGCCAATTTGGTTTTGATTTATGGAATCTTGAAAATGACATAGATTGCTATATAAAGTAATATACTCATCGTCGAAATGAATTCTCTTTACTAGAAAGAAAAACTTTGAAAGGACCTGTATGTTCCAAAGAATGAAAAAACAAGATGAAATGTTGAAAAAAAACCTATAACTTGAAAAAATAGAAAACTTTGAAAAATTGTATCTCAGAAACTATAGGTCCTACAAAAACCAGTGAACTCTAATTGTTGCAAACCTTTTAAAAAATAAATGCTACAATTTTTGATGAAAAACCAGTTCTTCTAGGTCAAAATTGGCAAAAACTGTTAAAGGTCAAAATTATCGAGGTTTTTCTTATTTTTCGGCATGATCCGATCGTTTTCCACGATCGAAAACTTGGATTTAACGTTGCAAACAATATATCAAAGAAACAAACATTCCTGATTTGATGCAAGGTTCACCCTTTTTGCATGTGTAAGTTGATTGATCAATACGAAATAAGAAAAGTGTTTTATTGACGTTCTTTTGTATAAAACAAAGAGGGAATGTACTGTGTGTGGTGCGCGCTGTATCGTATGTTAACTACTTCAAGTGATGTCCAAGTGATGATACTGACCAACTATGTTAATATAGACACATACACAACTACAGATCAAATGATATGATTACGCGCGCATAACACACAATACGTTGTCTGGACACTCTTTCTTTGTCTTATTCGTAAGAACGTCCATAAAACCCTTCTTAATTCTAATTTTAAATAGTTAACTAAATGGTTGCCAAACTGTATGCAAGTTATAAATATATAAGTACTTATAAAATCATCGAAAGGGGCGCCACCAGTCTTTATTATGGCTTTTTATAAGTTAACATGAATGCTAGTGCGGAGAGTACGGTGAATAATCTCATATAATCTGACCCTACAGTAGTTCATCGAAGTAGAAGTTCACTAGGATTTTCAATGTGCAAATACGAATAAACTGAATATATAAATGCATGTTTTGTGTTCATAAAATGTTATAGTACCCAGAATAATTCGTGAATAAAATAGTTTTATGACAACGAAAATTTTAAAATGAGAATTTTATTCATTGAATAGATAAGATATAATTTTAATAACAATACCAAAAATTTATACTATTACATTATTAAAATATAAATTTGAATAGCACATATACAAGAAATGTGCATTACTACCTATAGTAGTCTAGTCATTGAAGAAGTTTAACCAGCGAATTATAAAGAAGAGATTCAATTTTTTTTAAACATTGTTTTTGTATGTTAATTTAAAAACAAGTGAAACCAAACAATTGACAGAGTTAATTGTTGCAATACTATGTACAGACAGTGTTGATTGCACTGTCACATTACACACACATACATAACTAATATTCCCATATAATACATATACTGCACAATTTGAGCCTAATTTGCGCCCTCACGGATACAGTGATGTTGACGAAAAAATGCCTTAAACAAATGTTGTTCATATTTTTAAAAGAAACATCTTTTAAAGCTAAATGAAGCAATTTATTTCATTAAAAAAAAAAAGAAGGTGTATCGACGAATTGAATTTGCTATTTTTCAACCTTTCTCAGTAGGCGAAAGGTATGCATTTAAAAAAAAAAGGTGATACGAATAAAAACGGTTCCTTTTGACTTTATGAATACCTATAGACCAAGAGCCAGTGACCAATTTAAGGTCATTTCAAAAGTCACGAAACTTTTCATAAAAAAACCTCAAAACCTACAGATACTGAAAAGCCACTTCTGACAGCTCAGTGTGGCCGGGTTGAAATACCCAAATTTTTTAAAGAGGGTAAGAAATAAGGCTCATTTTTGTTAAAGTATAAGTCATAAAAGTTTAGGAAATTACTTTCGACAATATTTTTACTTCATACAATTTTTGCCAGAACATTTACATCCCTCCTAATTGTTGCCAGAACGCTATAAATATTTATTTAAAAAAAATCCAATGTTGTCATTTCATCAGTCTTGAAATTTTAACAGAATAAAGAAAATATATTAATAATTCATAATATTTAATGCCAGAACGAAATTCCATCATCAACAGTCTGCCAGAGCGAAAAAAGTATCCGTGCGAGTGAGAGCAATGTATATGGAAACCTATGAGTTAGAGTGAGAGCGCATATTTATTCATTGTAGTATACGATTCAACATTACAGTAGTTATTTACATTGTTTTTCAGTATGTTTATAAAATTTTTGGAGTGCAGTTCAGTTTTACTCGTGCATTGTTTTTTGCTATCAGAAAAAATATTTTATACTGAAGTATAAATATGTTGTTTTCACTTGTTTAAAGCAATATTTAATAAAAGTTGAAAATAATGATTTAGCGGTGGCCTCTGTTATAGACGTATATGTCTGTGGAACGGAGGTTCAACTTTATTATTATTATTATTATTTTCAGAAAATTTTCTTTAAAATGATTTTCAGTAAAATTTTTGTATTTTGTACATTTTCGTTAAAAATTTGTTCGCAATCAGTTTTTCCTGATTTTAAATAATATACAAAAACAAACATTTAAAAAAAAAATTCATCAAAATCGAAACTGTTCTAGAGAATTCTGAGTTAGGGATTATTTCCAGTGTTTATTAACTTTGCTATACTAGAAAATTTATTTTTAGTAAATGATTTATTAAGTTTGATACAAATTTTTCAGGTAATTACTTTTTACTTCTGTTCAAAGGACGGTCAAAGGTGACCGTAAAAGTAATTGACCGATTTCAACGCGAGTTTTTTAAAACCATTTTTGACCAAACCATTTAAATTGACCATTTAAAACCAAACTTTACTACTTTTTTAGCTTCAGAAGATATGGAAACCAGAATTACTTCAATAAGAATCTAAATTTAATGATTTAGTTCGATCATATACATCCACAAAGCATCTCCCTCAAATACATAAACATTATGTAACTTTTTATCAATGAATAATTTTAATATATATCTTCGGTGTTATAAGATAAATAAAAATAAATCAAAATTGAATATATGTGTTCTTGTAAATAAATTTTGACAGAAAAAGGTGTCCAAACCAATTGAAAAAATATTGCTTGCTTTTCCTAATTATAATTAGGACAACAAGTAGCAGATAATACAATTTAGGTACTAAAAATATAAAATATGCTTTGAAAGGTTTAAGGATTTAAGTTTGTATAAATTAATTTCATTTAAATAACATATTATTTAACTAGGTTATTTCAGAGAGGCCAACCTAGAAAAAAAACAAAGCACGTTTTTACTTCTTTAAAGCACACAATTTAATTGAACTTGTTTGCTCTTTTATATTTCTGCTTTAAAATTACTTTAATTTAGCAAAATTATAAATTCGAATCAATTAAATTGTATTATTAGGGTCCAAAACACACTTTGAAGTTATCAAGGTTGGCCTCTCTAAAACGCTTATAAGTGATAATTTTTAATGAGAAATGTATCATACAGTGTGTCGCATTTACGAAGAAGGCACCCTTATATTTTCATTAATTATAGGAATATTGATTTGAAATTTTGGATAGTCATACAGGGTGAGGGGTACATTTTTTAAGATACATAACCGAAATCTGAACTTTAAAGTCAGCCTACTAAATATTGACAAATAAGGCAGATTCTTTATATTTTTCTTAGCTTCAGTGATTGTTAGAGATATCGAAAAAAATTATTAGAAAAGTAGCTTAGAATGTTTTTTTACACCCATGTACCGATTTTCATGACAAAATGTGCAATTTTAATTTTTTCATCATTACAAATTTATTGAAATATTTGAATACATAACATTATTAAATTATCAATTTTTCCAGTTTTTACATTCCATAACAAACCAGATATTTAATTAAAATATTAAAATGTAATAATTTTGGGTAAATACTAAAATAATGAATAAATCGGTATATGGGTAATATTCTAAGCAACTTTTTCGAATTTGTTATTTTTTTGTTTTTTTTTTTTATGGCTCATTTGTAATAGGCTGGTAAGTTAAAGCTCAGATTTTGGTTAGGTATCTTACAAAATGTAACACATGGCCCTGTAAGACTGTCCTAAATTTCAAATCGAGATTTCTATAAATAATGAAAATATTACGGTATTTTCATTTTAAACGTGACGCACTGTATATGATACATTAGATGTAATTTTCACATTCAAATTTCCCATGCGTGAAAATTTAAATGATAATGAGTGTAGGTTGTGCGTCTGCTTCCACCACTAAAAATAAACATTCCTTTTTATTATGTGAAAAAAATTTTTCTTGTAGAAAAAATAAATTGGTAAGATCGGTGTCACAAACAAATCGTGAATTTTTATATATACAGTGCTCTCAATATAAATAATATTGCCCGACCAAAACAGAACGTTCTACCGTAACAGAAAGCGAATCGTCGGTATCTGTCTCAGTTTCTGTCGAAATCGAAACATGTCTCAAATGTTAATAATCTATTATTTACTTTTTATTAGTTTTCAGAGTTCCTTTTTCTTTGACTGGATTTTCATCGCATACGTGACCAAATTTGACTTATTAGATAACATTTTTACTATCAAAATAAAGATTTGATGAAGATGATTGAAGTACTGCATGCATGGAATATATATATATACAGAGTGTTCTGTTATTGACTGCAGATTGTCGGCCTACAGAATGAGCTCATAAAGAGCAACAAAAAAACTCTTTTCTAAATTTGGATATAATGCCTAATTTGGGCACTACAGGTATGGCAAAAATTGATAAATTTGTTCATCCACAGACCAATGATAATAAGTAGATATAAGTTTATTATGTTTTAATATTTTGAATTATGGAAGGGATTTTAAAATAATTTAATTAGATTTGGTCAAACCAGTCCAGGTTTAATATTTTAACTATGATGGTATTGTATTAATACCAAAGCTAAGTAGGACGTCTTACAATCTATTAACATACATAAAGAAAAGTCTATAAATAGACTATATTATATTTTGTGTATTAAAGTAAAAATAATAACAAAACAAGTTGAAATTTGTTTGTTAATTCACTTACAAAAACAACTGATTAGAGCAGGAGACGGTCGTTTCATCAATACGTATGTTTTGTATAAATTTATTATTATTCGAAATAGCTTATAAATTATTTACATTCTTCTGTTTTTCTCCAATTTTTCATTTTTCTAGAAATCATTAGTTCTACTACAAAATCAAGAAAAGCTTTTTTCAGAAACTTTCAAAAATACAAACTCAAGAAAAGTGTTTTTCGGAAATGTTCAAAATTAAATGTATAATAAGTATGTTATGCGTGGTGCCCAAATGAAATTTGGATTCTATTTTCAAGCCACAAACTACAATGAATTGTTTGTACATTAATCACAGCACAGCTTACATTAACCACAGTCTTCTGATATTCCTAGGTAATAATTACTATTACTGACATTCCTAGATCATAATTCATTTCATTGGCCGTTTGTAGCTTGATAATAGCTTGATATTTAGATACCACGCTTAACTTACTTTATATATTTTTGAAAGTATCCGAAAAACGCTTTCCTTGAATTTGAAAGAAAACTAATGATTTTTAAAAATGAAAAAGTGAAATATGATTACTGATTTTGAAGACTGTGATAAGATGGGTTTATTTTTATTATTATTTAGTGCTGTGATTAATGTACAAATATTTCATAATTCATTCATTTGCCATTGGCCGTTTGTGGCTTGAAAATATCTTGAAATTTGGATACCACACTTAACATGCTTAATTTACTCTTGAAAATTTCCACAAAAAGCTCTTTTTAAATTTGTAGGATAACTAATGATTTTGAGAAAATGAAAGATTTGGAAAATTCCTACATATATTTTTTGTTGGAATTGAAGGTCTACGTTGGTTATTGAAACCAATGGATTAACCTTTTGTTATACAATAATGTAAATAATCTATAAGCTATTTTGAATAATAATAAATTTACACAAAACATACGTATTGATGAAACGACCGTCTCCTGCTCTATTCAGTTGTTTTTATTATAAAATTATTTGAAAAGAATCAACATGTTATTTATTATTTATTTTATTGCGTATGTAAAGTTTAAGACATCCCATTTGGTTTATGTAATTAAACAACTCCAGCCTACAGCTAAGTGAACTGTAGTGACAAATAAATACTAATCGAAAAACAAGTGAGACAAGTAAATAATTAAATGCGAAAAATAAAGATAACAATTGCTAATGCATTGGATTTTTATTGTCGAATTGAATTTTATAGTTTTTAATTGCCCCATACAAATAAGATAGTGTATGCCTATCAGGTTAACAAACATTGTGAATGGTTAAATTTTTTCATTACTGCCATTTTGTTTTTGATTTGTACCATAGTCATATCTCGCAAATTATTGCTCAGATCCAAAATTGGTACATAACTTTTTCCTTCGTCGTTATGAGCTTATTCTGTTGGACAACGATCTGCAGTCAATAACAGGACACCCTGTATAGTTACACTAATTTTAGGTAACTAAGGTTTGTTAACTAACGCTTAGAAATATTGATGATACGAACAAAATTTTGGAATAGGTGTTCATAAAATCACCTGAGCAGTCCATTTCCGGTTGTCTGCTCTGAACACCATAACCAAAAATCGAAAATAGATATCAAGCTAAAATTCTTATAGCGTGCTCTTAACGTAAAAAATGAGTAAATGAGCAACATATGTCAATTGAGTCTTGGATTCGTAAGAACCATCATGTAAACCGTTAGAGTAGAAACAAAAGTATAGAGATAAAAAATGTTTCTCATATAAAAATACACAATTTTTGCTTGGAAAATTTATTCGTAATATATCATTGTTTTCCCTTGAGGAGGTGGATTCTGGCAAAATTATGGTATCCATTTACTCCAAATCTCTAAAAGATAGAGTAAGTCTTGTAAAAGATTATCGAAAAACAAAAACAACAAATTTTTCGAGAAAATATTTCAAATATTTTTCGAAAGGACCCCGGATACAAAACATTGATTTTTGGTTTCAGTTAAAATTTTTGGAAAATAATGGATTCAGGTAGTTTTGATCATGCTGATCAAAAGGATTTATGAACCTAACTCTCAAAAACCTTTCCCTTCTGAGTTACAACATTAACAATGCTACACGAAAGTCAGTCGACACGTAAGTGATATTATTTTATGAAAAAAAGTGGACCTAAACTATTTGGATAAAAATTAACGGCCCTTTTGGAATGTACATTTAAAGAAAAAATTCGAAAAATCCGTCGGTGAAATAGTGACAGACATTGCAGGCTAGCCATTTTCTAATATTTTAAATTCGATATTCTCAAAAATTGCCCTTAAATGGGCTTTAGTTAATAAGATAGTTTTCGCTTTATAGAATATTACCTAAAGTTTAAAAAAACTGAGTGATATCTGTGGCTGATACTTTAGGTTAATTTAAAATCCCAAAAGCCCACTCCAAGAGGTTCAATTTTACCCAAAGAAATTAATTTTTGAGGGATAAAATGCTTAAAATATTTTTATTTACTTCCGATTTGGAAAAGATGATTAACAACAAAATCAATATTTCTAAGCGTTACCTGTCATGCGAAAATATCTTAATAATATAGCCGCCTAACTACCGTATCGTTATAGTATCGGAAAATTTTTAGAAAGCTTAATTATCTCACTATGACAAAGGATTCTATAGGGTAATATGGAGGGAGTCAGAGTACAGTTCGAGATTCGGACACTACTACAAAGTAATATCTTGATATCACTTAAGAGGCTAGGAGCAAACTCTTTTAACATCTGGACCATCCAGTACATTTTGTCAGAGCTGACAAGATACGGAGGCGAAAGAGACGATGAATGATCTTAACCGCGTCGTTACCCAGATCTTCTTCTTAGAATATTCATGTAAACGTCAAATCACTCTTGCCTGTCTTAAAGCTCCAAATGCTGCATAGAATAGTACCATTTTAATCTATTATGGCTTATAGCTCATTTTGTAGTTAACTAATCAAAAAATAACTCAAAACAAAGGTTGTAGAGTTTGATTGGGGATAATCCCGCAGGTTTATTTAATAGCCAATTAAGATTCTAAACGGTAAGAGATAGAATAACACTTTAAATTAGAAAGTTGATCGTCACAAAAAATCGAACAATTTTTAAAGAAAACGTTTTTTCGAAAATTGTAAGGTTTCGGAAAATTATGACATTGTAAAATTTTATATTATATTATATATATTATAATCCGATGGCAGAACATGATGTCTCATATCAAACTCTGCAACTTTTGTTTGAGCTATTTTTTGATTAGTTAAATAAGGAAACGGCTACTAGCCAAAATAGATTCAAATAATAGATAGACTATGGCTATTACCCATAATTGATTAAAATGGTACACTTTGTATGTCAGATATCATAACGAAACCTACGGTCCATGATGTCTCAATCTGATACAGCCACCATAACCTTACCTAAGGAGTGGTGGAGAAACCACTTTTGTTGAATACAAATAGATATCTTGCAAAATATGAGGTTTTCGGTTTTCAAAGTTCTTTGAAAACAAAGCTTCACGGCAAAAATGAATCCAAGAAACGCTACTGTCAAAATAATTTTCTTCAGAAATTACTACAAAAGCATAAGTAAGTAACTGCGAGGTGACTTATTCATTGTATTCTTTTGTTAATTTACCGAGAAAGGAAATCCCAAAGACGTAACGTTTTAAAATTAAACTTCATATCAAAAATAAAAATCAAACAAAAAATATTTTCGTCTAATTAAATTGTCATACTGGGTTTCATTCTTTCGGCATTTTTTTGTGTATAAATAAAATTAAAACTACAGTTATATTTGAATCTAAACAGTTTGCAATATCAAAATTATAATTATCAAGCGTAAAAATAAAAATTTATTTCTTTTTTTTTTCTTTTTCTTTTTTTTTTTTTTTTTTTTTTTGTATAATAAAAACATATTCTACTTTTTATACGCTTCAAATAAAAACACCAAAAAAAGAGTTATGTTTAATAAAAAAAACACCGAATTAAAGGGATGATGATCTCTCGGCATTTGTTAATAACAATAATAATGATAATGTTATAATACCGACAATAATAACGATGATTTAAGAAGGGTTGCCGCAAACCCTTTTGGTATGTTTATTTTTATTTTTTATTTTTTGAGAATTAATAAATATTTTGTATTTATTTTGTTCAAAGAGTATGCAACATTATTATAGAATATATACATTTCTACATTAAATATTTTTGATTCCTTATTTTCAATTTGTATACATTATTCTTTGCATTTACCAAGATTGTGGGGTAATTTTGAACAAGTAAAAAAATCTAATTTTTTGAAAGATTTTCTTATTACTCAAAAATAAATTTTCTCCGACCGGACCGATCCGAGGAATTCGGATCTAAATGCTGATTGAAAGTTGATGTATTTTATTTACCTCAGCAAAAACTCACTTTCTACTATAAAAATTTATTAAGCTGTCAGAGAATTTGTCCCAGTTTTTCACCGACATTATTCTGATCATATATATGATTGGCTTAAAGATGCAGGCAGGTTCTCTTTTCATAGATGAAAAGTGTTCTGGTGAACTCTACTAGTATTTTTGTAGTTACATTTTTAGTTCGAACAAGTTCTCTATAATTAAAATAAAAAAATTCTAGTAAACTAGAGTTATCAAAACAAAGCATTTTTTTGTAGTAGGTAAAGTATTTACTCCATCTATATTTTTATTTAAATTACTAGCTTTTACCCGTGGCTACGTTCGCTTTTTTGTCCTTAAATAACTGACAAAGATCATTAAGAAGTAAATAAAATAATTTGATAATTCATTTTTATTGCTAAGTATTATATACAACGTTTAAAAAAGTAATTCCTCTTTAGAATAGCCCAAAACAGAATATCTTATTCTAGGATGTTACTGTATACTATATTATATGTCCTTCGGTCCAGTGCAAATATTTTAAGACTTTGGGTACTGAAGACCAGCGAACAGATTACATATAGTTGGCCATGGGAAAAGCATGGCTTTTTCAAATGCACCCCTGCCACTTGCAGTGTTTTCCTTGCACTTAGTTAATGGTAACTGCCAAACTGACCTTCATTGTGAATTTAACTCGTTTGAATTGAAACGGTAGTGGTAGTGTCAATAATTAGAATTCGAGGTATGATTTCTGAAACTTTCTTTTTTCCCAACATCTGTTAAAATAGTGGTATCAAGTATATTCTGCACCAAAGGTGTGATCGAAACCTTCTTCGATTGTTTTACACTGGTAAAAGTATATATATCAAATAATTAGCTTTCAATTGTATTTTTTTTAATGTCTGATAATCTTGGTTGAACAGATGTCCATAAACTGTGTTATTCTGATGTATGAGTCATACTATTGTACAGTTTCATCCAATCCATTCAGTAGTTTTTGCGTGAAGGCACAACAAACAAGCTTAATTTTAAATTTATAATATATAGGGGCTTTACTTCTATTAGCGGCATAAGGCGGTTTGATAATTAAAACATCTTGATAGCCAATGAATTGGTATTATTCAACATTTGAATTGATTTATTTTTGTCCAGTAAAGCTATGACCACTTTGCAGATTTTATCAACGGCGATTTTTCCTAATTATTATTAAAAACAGCTACTATTTCTAAATTGTAACTTAAGAACTTTATATCATCCAAGCGAAGATATACATCGCGATAAAAATAAATAAATATACATCGCAATATAAAATCATATTTATTTTTCTTTTTCTTTTTTAAAAAACATATCATAAGAAAGATAGAAGTGAGCTCATACATCTCTTTAAGCAGAATGAATTGGACTGTTTATTACTAAAGTTTTGACAAAACTGATCGAGGCAGAACTTCCACAGAGTTTTGTAGGGATATTAATTATGTTGAAAATGTGTAATAATAATATCGCTTAATTTTGGACTTGCACGCGCTATGTATGTAATTTGTTACTTGTATAATGCTTTGTGTGCAATTTTGTTGTCTATAAAGACCCACATTTTTGATAATAAAATACTTCTTAATACTTCACAAGGGCTTTAATAAGATTTTCGTAACATATTAGTGGCTATACGACTTAAAATAAAATTTAAATAAATAACCCTCTATAGTTTGATGTATAATATTTATGAGATACTTGATTCTGTAAGCATTACACATATACAATTATGATTTAAAACCAGTGTTTGAAGAGTTGATCCAGTCACATAATTCATTTTGACATACATACCTACAGGACTTGCAGACCTGTGCCGCTTCTGTTTGCTACCAATGATCATATTTTTATTTTATTATTTTTTATAAATAGAATTTGTATAATTAAAATAAACATGGATTCTGTCTTAAATAAAATTATGCATAATTTTGTAATAATTCAAATAAAATATTATTTATTGGCTTTTTAAATTAACTGTATATTGTTGAAAATAATAAAATAATTATTTTGGTTTTTTTTAGTGTCAATTAATTCTAGTGTTGACAATTAATTTGACAGATGTTGCGAAACAAGATCTTTTTTTTTTTAATTTGTAAAATATTCATAGGTAGATTAAATAGGAGAGTCGATATCTATTAAAAATTTAAACACAGAATAAATGGCAACGTGAAAAATCAAATAAAAGTTTATTGAAACTGGCATTTTATCTTTATATTTTATATTAAACGTATAAGTTATCTCAAACTAAAATTCTTCATAATCCTAGATATTTGAAGTCAAAAATATGAATGATGAAATGGTGAAATAAAAAAAAAAAGAGAGTAGTCGGTAAAAGCGATCAGAATGCGAAGTATGTATATTCAACCTCTCAAAATGATATAAGAGCTGAAATAATCAACGGAAAAGGTGGTACAACACATAAATGGATCACGTTGGGTCCTATAGCCTAATATAAGTCCCTCGTGGACAGCCAATTAAGTCATCTTTGCCCGGTACGACTAGCTTGAATAGAGAACTTGCATTAATTTTTTTTTAACCACATATTCATGCATATGGCTCGCCATTTTACTATTTAATAGGGTAATTTTTATCGAGAAAAAAATTAATAAATTATTTTTTTTCAATCAGAAATTTTATATTTTATATTTTGTAAAATAAATCTTAATAAAAGAGAGATTGATATAAGATAAGATGAGAAAAGAGAGATGAGAATTAAAATTATGATGATAACATAATAAAAATGTATTATTATGTTATCATCATAATAAAAATGTATTATTATTATGATTATACATAATAATAAATCAGTTATTTGAATTAGATTAAAAAAAAAAAAAATGATTGAATTAAAATTATGTACGTAATGGAAATAGAGAATTAATATTATGTACATAATAAAAATGATTGAATTAAAATTATGTACATAATGGAAATAGAGAATTAAAATTATGTACATAATGAAAATATATGGCACGCCGTTTTACTATTTAATATGAATTAAAATTATGTACATAATGAAAATGATTATTATTATGATGATAACATAATAATAATGTATTATTATTACGATCATTTTTTTTCGGACATTAAATAGTAAAATGGCGTGCCATACATGTATAAATAAAACAATAATTATTAATCTAAAGTATATTTAAGTAATTTTTTTAAAATTAATGATTCCATTTTTTTATTAATTATTAAAACGTAAAATAGTGACGGTAGTAACGTTTTTACACCCCTGGAGGCTGTTTCAGTTTATTTCTATAGAAAATTAGAAAAACAGTTAACGATTTTATATGTTTTTTATCATTTCTCTGTGCGGTGGTACTAAAATGAGGTGTTGACGTCCCGGCGTTTGAATTTCTAGTTTATCAAAACCATTTTTAATTGTAAAATAACATGAATAATCAATTAGAATAATTTTTTTTTAAATTTTAGTAAACTTTCGAAAAAAAATTAAAATTAATTAACATGCAACTTCTCTATTGTCTTAAGTTTTCAAATTCCCTTATTGAAGTTTATGCAGCTGATAGTATAACAAACTTTTAACAAGAACAAAAAGAAAACCGCCTCAAAAGAAAAACTATTCCAAAGCAAGTTAATTTGCAGTAAAAAGTAAAAAAAAAAAAAACGATAATATAATGTAGTTACAATTATTGGTGCACTCAGTCCAAATTTTTGAGGTAACAAATATAAAAAAAATTCAATATAATTGAGAACCTCCAGTTTTTTAATTCGGTTAAAAAGGTAAAGGGGTGAATTTTGATAGGAGCGCATGACGTGAGTCAAATTTTGGCATAAAATTGTTTTGGATGAAAGCCATATTCGCTCAAAGAATCATTTGCCCTCGGATAAGAAAACTAAACACATTTTTTTAATTAAGGATAAATTATAAGATGATTAATTTTAGACTCATCAAAATGCAAAGGTCAGCGTGTGTGTGTTATAATCTTAACCTTCCACCACCTTCAGCTTTTTTTATAACACACAACCATATGTTTTCGCGGTTTTTAAGGCTTTGTCCATTTCAATTGCTCCTCCAAATGGAGCAAGATGGTTAGAAATTGTTATATAAGTACACTTACTTCATCTTCTACTTTTTCCCATAAAAACATGTATTGACAGAAAAGTCATTTCAATCAAAATTCCCCTAACAGTAAGAAACATTGAATGAAAGGGAAATATCAATAAAAGGTGCTCGCTGAGTTATGAGTTATTTTTTAACTGAATGACATTATTTAACAAATTATTATCAATTAATATAATTATTTTTGGTTTATATTAAAAACTAGTAGGAGGTATACGGTATATAGCTCAAAAAATTCAGTGCACAGGATAAACGTTAATTTACAAAATCGATTACAACAGTGCAATTAAATCAATTTATATAATTACATTTATTTGTACAAAAATAAATGTAGGTACCCATGTACTCATTATTTTTTTTCCACTTGCCTGAAGCTACCATCAAATGTACCAATATTAATGATTATTGATTACAAACAAAATAATATCTATTTTGAAACAGCGTGGACCATTTTAATTGGTCAAACAGAATAAAGCCTTGTTAAGGGGGCGCCCATAAATTACGTGAGGTGTTTTTTTAAATTTTCTGTCCCTCCCTCTCCCCTTGGTGAGATGTCGTGAGGTTTTAGTCAACCCCCTCCCCCGTCCCCCAATCTCACGTGAGATTTTTCAGAATGTGGGTTTATTACGTAAACGCGTTAGATTGTTTATTGTAAAAAGAAAAAAACAATTTGGTTTGTGCTTTTATTTACGACTAGTTAAGACTGCCAATCAATATTGATGAGAGTTATAAATGTAATAAAAAGTTAAGAGTAGAATACTTAAATTATGTCTACTGTGATTAAAAAAAAGAATTACTCTAATTCAGTCCATGGAGAATTATGCGCGGTCTCAAGAGAGACTATTGGAACCAACATGTCCATATGATTTTCAGTAAAATCATCCGCTCCTTCAACTTCGTTCTGATTTAGCCACTCCAATTAGTGAATAATCGTAATCATATTACGTTAACGCTTAAGATTAAATTTTAAACATGTACATACAATTTGGATTAAATTCAACAAAATAGTATAATATTTTTTTGTTTCAATCAGAAAAAAAAAATTGCGTGATATTTGTCGAGACCCCCCCTCTCCCCAACGTGAGATTAGATGATATTTGACTCGACCCCCTCCCCCCCTTAATCATCTCACGTAATTTATGGACGCCCCCTAACTTACTATCTACAGCCTTGTTCTCATTAGGCCAATAATTTAGTCAAGCATCAGCAAGTTATTTAGGAGCAGCAAGTTCAAACTTATTTATTATTATCAGTTTACAAAGTTAAAACACAATAGTAAGAATCTATAGAGCGTAGCCTAAACTTTACCTATAATGCATCGTTTTACCACGTAAATACAACGATATATATAAACATTTTACACCGTTTCTTAAATGGAAAAATCTTATGCAAAAACCATTGACATCAAAACTTTAAATAAGTCTCCTCGGATAAGCTGCCCCTAAAACTAGATCTTAAGAAAATACCTACAATTTAGGTTCACACGGAATCAGTTGTAATCGACATCATGAGGTATTGTTTCCTGAGAAGCAACGTTCGCGGGTCAAATTGACACAGTTCGTTTTTTTCTGGGAAATAATTTTTGCGGGGTAGGAAACAGAAGTTCGAAATGGTTTTAAAAAAGGAGTGGATTGTGGAGTGCCCAGTTTCTCTGTGTAAGCTTTAGTCGGATATGGTAGGGGACTTTAGAAATCGTCGTAACACAACAATTTTAAAATTTATTCATTTTCCAAGCTGCGAAGGTGCGGAGTTCGACCAGATTTAGTTACGGTTTTAGTTACAGATTGGGCAACGTTTGTAAGTAAGAGCCGGATACATGACTTGAAAAGTCGATGTTTTAGACATTCGAACAATTTACTTCTAGTGTTGAGTAGTGGGTGCAACCCAGAAAAGGACGCGTTTCCAAGGGCAAGGCGTTTTTCTACGTTCTGCGCCCAATTCAACTACCTGTAAAGAGCTATTCCCAGGTATTCAAATCTTTGAGTCTGTTGGATTTCAGTGTTAAACATCTTCAATTCAAGTAGGTAAGAAGAAAATTTAGTCATCTTTGTGAACAATACGGACTGGACCTCCGTAAGATTAATTTTGATTTTTCGTCAGAAGAAGTGGAAAAATAGAGCGGCTCAAAATAATATTGGGCTGCCGGGAAGTGCAGTAGATTGCTGTATCGTCTGAGTTAAAGGCGTCCACGCTAGTATTTAAATAATTTGGTGAGTAAAATATAATGGTATGAGTAAATAATAATGAATTCAACAAATATTTGGTGGAGAGTGGTGAAAAACATTAGTTGCCGACAACTATAATCTGGCTAAATTCAACTACTTTTTTTTCTGATTTTGTAGATATGATGTCCATATGACGTCATATCTTAATACGGATGCTTCCCCGTTCCTCCTCCCATTGAGAATCTCTTCACAAAAGATTGAACTAATAATATAGTCTTGTAAATGCAGCCATTTATGAAACGCAAACAATACTTTTTACACAAAAATATTCAATTTTGCACGATGATTTCCGTGAAATCTGGTTTCATAAACGTTAAACTTGCAAAACTTTACAAATGATTGGCAATAATTGATCGGCAATGTCTGGAGATCAGCTAAAAGGTTTAGCCTCGCACAAAATATATCCCAGTGTAGAGGTCGATACGATCAGTTTTGGAAAGTTTTTTACCCGCAATTTTTAAAAATTCACAATTAAATATTATGACACCGCAATGTTTTTGACAAATAAATTCCAACAATTTATTCCGTACAGATCCCAATATTCGCAAAAGAAACTATACGAACAGGCCCTCAAATATCCAAAGTTATTATTTTTTAGCTTACAGCTTTAGTTCTGGTGTTACGAGAAACCCTCACAATTTCTGAAGGACTTTAAAAATTTTTTTTTAACTGTAGATGTATTGAAAAAATTTGAAACATTCATAACCATATACCATATGAAAAATAAATGTCATTTATGCTTTAAATCCAGCTTGAGCAAAATACTCCTAATGAGAGTGCCTAAGGGTTAAGAAATTAAACCTAAGAGTTTATTAATATGCCTTTTAGGGGCGTCGGGAGGAGGATGCAAAGCGGTGCACTCGCACCCCCTTCCAAGATAGAAAATTCACAGAAAAATATAAGGAATTGTTTTTACTCACTTATGAACCTTGTATTTAGGTTAGGTTAGGTTAGGTTATATTGGCTGTCCACGAAGGACACACTTACACTATAGAGCTCATTGTGATACCATGATGTGTTTTACTACCTTTCCGCTGATAATTTCATTTATCAGCTCCTCAATTTCAGAGGCTGAGTGCACCTCTTTCATGCATATACCATGTACTACACCAGCCCGTCACAACTATAAATTAAATTAATTTTGTGCGACGGCGGGAATCGAGCCCGCTACCCTAAGCATACCGCGGACGGAATTCTATAGGATGACATTCTATAGGAATTTTGTTTTCTTGATTAACTGATGATCTCTTTGCCAAGTTTTGTCGGATTTTAAATAAAGAACAGGAAGATGAGGTTCTTGAACAAGTACTTAGTCAACATGGCTTGACTTTTGATTTGCCACAAGTCAATGGAAATATAAATATTCATAAGGCTTTGATGGATCAATTAAATCTCTAAAGAGTTATTGTTTGGACCACTCGATAAAATATTACACTATGTTAAAATATTACTCTATGCTTATAATGATAACTAGTTAAATTACGAATGACAATTACATTTATTGTTTGTATGAATGTAAAGGGACTCGCAAAACAACAAAACACATTAATTTTTGCGAAGTTATTTTTTGTAAATTTGGTGTAAGCGCTTCCTACCTCTATATAAAATAAATACAATCTATGAAAAACTGACTGTTTAGTAAATTCGATGACTTTTGCACTAGGGCATGTAGAAATAAATATGTCTGATCGTGTAACAATTTGATACTCCCTAATTGCATAACAAAAGGGACACATTATCCATATATAAAAATAATTTCAATACCTGAATATCAAGCCATGCGCCAACAATGCGATCTGCGAGGAGGCTTAAGTCAAATCCTGGATAACAGCGCCACCATGCTGCCCAGGCTGGTACAATTTTTAGAGCAATCAGGACTTTTGCGAAAACTGTGATAGTATATAATCTCCTGTTTATTCCTTTTTAATTTTCTTTTTTTGTTGTTTTTATGTATTTTTTATTATCTCTATTTTAAATTTGTATATTTATACTTACCTGTGATAATACATACTGGCTTGTTAATGCAGTGTTCTTTTAATAATTTTATTTTTGAGTTCTGTTAGGATGTGTTGTATGATTTTAAAGGTCCTGTAAATGTTATAATTGTCACTGTTCTGTTTAGATGACGTGGGCTGCTAATGATCTCAGTTATCGATGCGGCCCTAAAACCTACAAAAAAAAAAAAAAAAAAAACCTGAAAAGGGATTTCCCCTTAATCGATTTTCAATAAATTTGATTGTTTAAACCGAGGTTAAGTAAGATACCATTTCTTAGTTTATTTCTCTCATCAGTGGTGAGTTATAAAGTTTTTAACAAGGTAGTTCACTAATAGTTCAATTAAAAATTATAATTTTAGTTCAGAGTTTTTGTAATCAAAAAATCATTACACCCAAAGCTGCTTCAAAAGTAAAAACTGTTAAGAATATGTTTTACAGGCATCATTTACAACTGGCTAATATTGTAGAAACTACTGCATTCCAGGTCTATAACTCACTTTTTCTGTAGCTCATTAAGGGTATAAACTAGTAGCTCCCTAAAATATAATACAAAAATTGGGAAGGCGGTTTTGTTGTATGTGTCGGTCGAAAGAGATTACATCTATAAACTGCTCAAATGTATAAAAATATCACTTGTTTTATTATTAGTATCTAATAAAAACATAAACAGAAACAATTTCTAAATTCAAATAACAATAGGGTATTCTAATATATTTGAAAAAGTACTTCAAAATGTTGATTTTGCTAATAAAAAGCCACCACAAATTTTTATATCTTTACATTTAAACTTTATCATTTTGTAACTTGAAAATGAAGTCTTTTGGTCTTCTACGACCTATAGTTTGTCGATTCAGTTAACAACTCACTATACAGTTACTGCATTACTAATCATGCATTCTTAAAAAAGTGTACGGAAATATACTTGAAAAGATTAGTTCTTTTCCCGTAAGCTATAATCGCTAAGATCACTTTTCGATTACAAAGACTTCTAACGCCTAATCTCTGTATTTTATGAACTCCTCCATACATGTTATTATTCCATATATAGACGTACAAAAAATATATTTATTCATTGATAACGAACGACTGACTGATGATGAGTTTAATGAGTGCAATTTATTTACTTATTTATTTATTTTGTGTAAACAGTTATTTAATTCATTCAGTGATGACCGGGTTGTTATCGTTATAACATCTCTCTTATTTTTATAATGTAAAACTGTGTCCCAAGTATATGCGTCAAATTACTAATTCTATACTGCTTCTAAACTAATGTTCAAAGAAAAAAATATAACCTAGAGTCAATATACTGAATATTAACAAGTATCAGTAAAGTCAAAGTATAGAGAAAAGAACTTTAAAAATAGAATGTGTTAAAAATAAAATTCATTAAGATAACGTTATACCGACGATCTGACGGTGTCACACTCTTAGCCACATGCTTCATTGTGATACCTGAATGAAGATTGACACTTAACACGAAAATTCATTATTGTCAACAGATTTTCAAATTAGAGAAGACGTCAAAGAATAGCTGAAGCAAATCATTCAATCTTGGAGTTGTCCATTATTCAGGTATAAACAAACTTAAAACTGACGATTTGATAACTTACCATTTCTCATAAATGCTTCAAGCTTTTACCACTCTTTCCATTCTTGTAACGCCATATAGAAAAAAAATTTGGTAGTTACATATCTTCTTTCTAACAGTATTCATTGGTTTATGGACGTCTGATAACAGATGAGCAGTGACAGAGGTGGTTGGTCATTAGCTCTCCTCTCCCTCAGTATTGTAGATCTTGTTGGTCTTGTTTCAGACAATGATGTGCTTCCCTTCAAGCCATTTGTCTATAAGATTTGCAACAGTATTTCTTTTCACGCATCTTTTTATACTCTAACAGAATGTGTCTTAAAAATTTCTTTAATATATATTGTTAGTAATTTCGAAGATGCTTTCATTACTTAGTAGTTTGTATTACTCAAATACTTTGGACCTGCAGTAATTACGCAAGGAAATGTTAAATCTAGGTCTGGACTTCCTCTGTCATTACCTTAGTGCTTAACCAAGTTTCCGTAATATACATGTTCAGGTAGGGTAATTTTTGAGGCGCAGGAAAATCAAAAAATAACAGACGTGCACATCTTCGTAAGATCCGAGCATATCCGCAATGCATTACCTTCTAGCATGGAATTAAATTTAGTCTGACAGTCCCACTGGTTGTGCGTTATCTCCAAAGAGATTAGTCAGTTGTAGATGCAGAATTACTTTAGGACATTGAGTGCTTCTTATTTTCCTGAACTACCCAATTTCTGAACTAAAAATCCCTGGGTGGAGACCTTACTGACCTTTTTGTGCTAGAACAACGAGGTTTCTCACTCTTACCCCAAGACCTTAAGTCTCCAAAATACTAATAAAAAAAAGGCCAAAACCTTTCTTCTGATCTTGCTCTTGTCGGTCTGTCTCTTTGCACAATAAAATATAAAATATGCAATTTGATTTTATGCATTCTGTTTGTAAACATATCTAGCTGTCTGTTGATTTCATGCCACATAACATGTTAACCGTACCACATGTAATGTTTTATGTTATAAACTAGGCTGTTAGTCTCTTTACAATATAATATAAACCGTGAGCCCATAATGAAGCAAAACTTCTATGATTCTGTATATCTCCTATTCTGAAGATTGATAAAGAAAAGTGAAGTTTTAATCGTCTTTCGAGTGTCGAATTTATAGAGAACGATTTTTAGATTTTCATGGTGTTATTTTATGTATCTTATACGTTAAAAGAGAAGAGAAATGTTGACAACCAACACAATATGTGAAATAAAGATCAGGCATTTATTCTTTTGTTTTATCAAATACCATTCTTCAAATAATAAATGTCTGGTTTGTTTTATATTTAAACTTTATTTTTAAAATTCAGAAAAGACAAATGTAAGCATTTTTACGTTCGAGGCCGATATACAGAAAGTTTGTAACTGGATAAGTTTGTAATGGATTGTAATTATGAAAAACAAAACCGGTGTTTTACCATTTCGACATTCGTAACCTTGTTGTAATTTGTTTGCATGTACTCTGTAGTTTTTTTTAGTACATAAGACAAACAAATAAATTTCTTAAAACACGGAAATCGAAAAACATGTTTTCTATAAATTCGACTTAATGTTTCATTTTTATATATAATCTAACTTAAAAGAAAATAAAGTGGTAGCGTAGGAGCTGCGTTAGCTAAGCGAACTCCCTCAGATATAGAAAAAGTAACACATTTGTCTTAAAATCGAATATTGCATTTTTTAATTTTCTGTAGAAAAAAATAACAAGACTACTTTTTTGCTTCTAATAAAAAAAAACTGATACCTGTTATAACTGATAACTGATCAAAAAACACAAAAATATTTTTTATTTAAAATTTTGTACTTTGCGAACCCTTCAACCTTCTGCTTATCTGTCGATTTTTCTCCTTAATGCACTTGCCCTTTCAAATACCAAAACTCTTCTTGATACGAAATTTTATTCAAGTCGGGTTATATATATATATATCAGTACAAAAGCATAGCTCCATTTTCTTCGCTAATAGAAAAAAAGAAATTTCGCTTCATTATGGGCTAACGGGCTAACATATCAGTACATCATACATATACACACATAACAATAACAATGAATGAATATGATGTTAATAATAATGATAATATTTAAACATAATTTACATATAAAGTGTATTTATATTTTAATTTATTTTATCTCTCAAAGAGATAAAATGATGGTTCACAATATAAATTTTGTATTGTGAACGTTTAATAGTACCTACTTACGTAATATATCGTAAATTTACAAGTGAACTTCACACGTAAATTCAAAAAAAAATATATTTTGCTGATTTATTAACTTCCAATAAACTTATTTGAGAATGGAAGATTGTTTTATGAATAAAGCACGTCGTTGAAAAATCCATGAACCCTTACTTTCTGCCGTGTGTTAAATATGCTCCTTAACTTATAAGCGTAAATGAGCATTTTCTCTCATACTACTGCGCCAATTTATTAGAGGCACAAAATTTTACTTAAATTTTAAATAGCTGTATCTCCACGCACAATCGTTGAATAGCTCATTTGAAAACTTGCACTTTCAAGTTTTGGAATCTACTGCTAAAATATTTTTATCACCCCTTGTCGCTTTGATCGAAGGATTGAGAGGGCGACAAAGACTATCCCTAAAGTTAACATGAAGTTTAGAAACGTACCAAAATTTTAAATTAATTTTTTGAAAACGAGCTATAAAAAATTACCGTAGGAGATTTTGGGCCAAGATATTCGCTTCCTAAGCAAGACACTTATTAAATATCCTGTATCTTCTGAAATAATCATCACACACGCATTTTTAAGCCCTTGCATATTGTTTCTTAAAAATTATTACCAGTCTCCTATTTTTCGTTTTTAAAACATGTAGAAATAAATTTTTTCTATATTATAGCCAAATATATTATGGTCAAAAATTGTTATCATCCCTTGCCGCTTTGTACGGAGGGTGGAAATGCTAAAAATGAATTTTTTAAATTTGTTAAAACCGCTCGAAAGTTTGTCTATATTTCTTGAAAATGAGCTATAAAAAGTTACCGTACGAGCTTTTTCAACCCAAATATTCGCATTCCAAGCTTATTTGAAGTTTGTATTTTTAATATAGTGTGTTTTGCGTTTACTTATTTACTGTGTGAGCTCATTTTCAAGAAAATTAAACAAGTTTTCGAGTGGGTTGAACAAATTTGTTGCACAAAAATTTTTAAAAACTATGGTATGCTTCTAAATTTTATATAAAATTTAGGGAGAACATTTCTCACACTTTTAACCCTCCTCATGCTAAAATATTTAGGATGAAATGACCTACAAAGACTTATTTACCCTCTAAAATTTTATTAGAGAAATTTTCACTAATTCAGCTAGTAAAAATTTTTTCACTGTAAAATTTTACTAGATTAATCAGTGAAACATTCACTATCTCAATTAGTGATTTCAATTTTCAATAATTCAATAGTAGTTTTCATCGGTTAGCAGTTTCTTTGTCACTAATTGTATTAGTCAGTTTAGAATTCACTAATTATGCAGTTATTTTCACTTGGTTATCAGTGATTTTATGACTAATTTCTTTGATGGCTTTGATTTTCACTAATTTATCAGTGATTGTTCACCTTTTTAACCGACTTCAAAAAGAAAACGTAGGAGGTTATCAATTCGACTGTATTTTTTTATGTTCTTTTCCTCAAAACTTTTGACTGAGTGTTCTGACAACGGCATTCATGAGAAAACCATAAAAATCTTAAATTTTCATTAAGTATGCACGAAAAGAGGACGAATAACTCAATATCACTTAGATGATTTTTTTATATTGACAAATTAGTTAGTGTACTTCACATTCACTAAAAATCACAAAATAAAAAAAACTTTTAACAAAAAGAAAACCGACTTCAAAAGAAAAACTTTTCCAAAATAAATTAAAATGCACTAAAAATAACGATAATATAATGTAGTCCAAATTATTGTTATTTTTGGAGTCGGTGTAAGTCAAGGAAGCAACTCTGACAGAACAGTTTTCTACATTAGCTTGGATGACACCCACTTCAAAAATAGCAATAATTTTGACTACATTATATTATCGTTATTTTTTTACTTTTTAGTGCATTTTAATTTAGTTTGGAAAAGTTTTTCTTTTGAAGTCGATTTTCTTTTTGTTGAAAGTTTTTTTATTTATTTAGAGTATGCTCTTTATTTGCTTGTATGAACCGAGACATATAACATACTTGTACGAACCAAGACATAACAGTATAATATTAGAATACAGTTCAACAGTTTTAAATGATAATGTTTTCGTGCAAAGAAGACTGTCAAATTTTGATTTAAAAATTTTGATCCAGTGCAGAGTAAGTGAAGTTTTTTCTCTTGTAATCAGTTACATTGCAATGTTTTAATCATAGCAACGGCACACAAAAAAAAAGTAAGTGGAATGTGCATTTGACCGGACCTAATGTGATTTTTCAAAGTTTTTGGTTCTAAACACGTACTTAAGTAAGATGTATTATACAAAAATACAAAAAACGTAAGTAAGTAAGTAAACGTAAGTTCTACTCTTTTTAAATGTATAATAGTAAAATATTTTTTATTTAACAAATATTTTATTTTAAAAATAATAAATATTATTTTTATTTTTTAATTCAACAGTTATTTTATATGTTTCTAGGAAGGGGGGATTTGAAAAATTTTTCCGAAGAAGTAACTGAGAACTCCAAAGAAAGCATTCAATCCTACAAAGTAATAGAATCGGAACAATCTGGAAACAGTTCATTTATTCAAGGCGATGGAAGTAGGCAAAAAACTGGAACCAATATTTGCAGTTGATTGACTATACAGATGTTATTATACCATGTATATATGAAATATACATAGTATTATAAGTTTAGTCCCAAGTTTGTAACGCTTAAAAATAATGATGCTAGGAAAAAAATTTTGTCATAGGTGTTCATAGAATCACCTAATTAGTCCATTTCCGGTTGTCCGTCCGTCCGTCCGTCCGTCCGTCTGTGGTCACGATAACTCAAAAACGAAAAAAGATATCGAGCTCAAATTTTTACAGCGTACTCAGGACGTAAAAAGTGAGGTCAAGTTCGTAAATGAGCATCATAGGTCAATTGGGTCTTGGGTCCGTAGGACCCATCTTATAAACCGTTAGAGATAGAACAAAAGTTTAAATGTAAAAAATGTTCCTTATCAAAAATTAAACAACTTTTGTTTGAAACATTTTTTTGTAAACATCACTGTTTACCCGTGAGGGCGCCAATTTGGCGGAAATTTTATAATATGTGTACAAACTATACACTAAATGTCGGTCGGTAATGCAGAACACTATAAATTCATTTACATATGTACTATACTTGATTATCAGTTATGCATGTGTCACATGTTTGTATGTGTAATAAAGAAATCAACACTGACTATGCATGGTATTTCAACAATTAACTCAGTCAATTGTTTGTTTTCACTTGTTATGTATTAAATTTGGAGTATCCAAAGGAATTAATGAATTTTTATAATTTAATAGATTATTTTATTTTTTAAATGGGAGTAAAATCCAAAAATATTGTATCAGCTATTCATATAACTATGTAATTCATTAAAATCAATAATGAAATTCATAATAGTTTTAACATAATTTCTAACAATGAAAAATGTACTTTTGCAGTAACTGATAACAGTGCTTCAAGTAGTAAATTTAAAATATATGATGAAAATAGTCAATAAAATTTTTAATAAATGAACATATTTTTTCCTTTTACTAATAAAAAATTGTTTTACTTACACCTAATTGAAAAGAATAGTATATTTAACTGATAAATTAGTGAATTCTGCTAATTCACAACAATGAAAGAATTAGTAAATTCTGTTAATTTAATTGGCGATTTTCACTATTTCAATAAACCGTTTGATGTAACTAATGGATTAGTGAAAAGTACTGTAGCTATTAAATTAGTTACTTTCACTCACAAATTAGTGATTTTAATTTTCACTTATAAATTAGTGAAATATATTTCCATTTATCAATTAGTGAATCTTATTTTCACTGATGAATTAGTGATTTATTTTTTAACTGAATCATTCAGTGAATTTTCACTAATTCTAGGTTGCTGGATTTCAACTGCAAAAATTAGTGAAATTTCACTAATTTAATTTTAGAGAGATAGCAAAAACTTTCCTATATGTAAAAGTCAGTTTAAGAACCACGGCTTCAGTTTTGCGCGGTACAGGTGAGAATTTCGCAGTCACAGGTACAAATAGGGAGTGACAGTGAAGTAGTTTTGTACTGCTTTCTTCTGTGTGTTGGAGCAATCTAGTGCCGTACTAAAGCAGCGGTACCGGAAATTAACAGCTGTACGACATTTTTGTAATTTGCTTCGAATACTTATGCGGAGATAGTATCCAGCAACGTTGTACACATTTTCCTGGTGCACGGGTGAGACATCATGGTGTGTGACATCCATACTCGCCTGAATTCATTTTTACCCTGCAAAAGTGACGTCATAGTGCTTCAACTTACTTTTACAATAGGAGCATCTTTTTCAACGTGCTTCCTGGTGGGTCATTTCACCCGAAAAATTTGAGCATAGGGTAAATTATCAAAATTCGTCCATTCGGGTACCGTAATAGTTCGTCTTGAATACTTTTTTATATTGTGTACTTTCAATAAATTACTTTTGAATTTGAAACTCTTTATTTGTCAAATTTGTGAAGAAAAAACCACAAAAAAAAAATCAATTATAAAAAGTTTTTAAACATAAACACAAAGTATTTTCTCGTATTGTATAATATATATGTGAAGAAGGAAAAAAAAAAGTAAGAGTTCCAATTATTTATTTTTATAAGTTTTTGACGTATATGAAAAGAAAATATATAACAACTATTATTACTGTGCATCCATCTACTGTGTCTTCAAAAATTATGCCTTGACAGAACCCAAATTTTGGCTGCATAAATTGAATTGACTAAATAAAAATTGAGCTTTATCGTTTCAGGCATGGTTTATGATTGCTTATCATTTACCAAGCCTGATTTTTGGCCCTCGTTCAAGCCTGGATGCAAGTTAAAGAACAAAAATTAATCATTTGTTTTGTATGGTAGTACGTATAGCACGATGTTAAGTATAATGTGTTCTATACAGTTTTAGATTTATCAAGATAAGGCAGTAAATTTAATAAACGAGTTTCCTGCAACCGAGGTTTCAAGCGAGTCGATGAGTATATTTTCGGATAAGGCTTGCGGCAGGCTGTGGCTAACAAAGCCTTAATTTGTTAACCCTTGAAATGAATTAAACCTAACTCGTTCAAGTCAATGGTTAGAAAACCGCGGCTTGACTTAAGCTCTCTCCAAGTGCTTCACAAACCAAAAGATCCAATCATAGTCAAGAAGGGCTTTTTCCTCTTTGGAGCGCAGAACAAGAAGATTCTTCAATACATAGTACAATGTCATACAACAATGTCCCTCTTACTCTCACACAACCTATTTAAATAATTTTGTCAAAATTATTTTGGTGTATTAATAATTAATAAAATAAAGTTCAAAAACGAAACCGCCCCCCCCCCACTACAAAATCACGCTCATAAAAGTATGAAAACAAGAAAATATTGTCATCTGAAATTGTTATGATAAGCAAAATCGTCATTACAGTTGGAGGACCACTAAGATTAAAAAGATTTCCACCGAACAGAATAGAGGTAAAATTTGGGCTTAGCGGGATGCAGACTAAGCATTGTATAGGTATTCATGAATTGGAGTTACGTTTCCACAGGACAACGTCGGTCGGGTCACCTAATATTTTTATATTTTAGTTGAAAGTAAACAAATATTTAAAATATCATTCAAAAAAGTATTTTCAGATATACATATTTGTTTTTCTCACACTTTTAATTGAAAATATGACAGGTGCCAATTCCATGCATCCAGACCGTTGAATTTTCTATTTTCTTTCGAAAAAAATATCAAATCGATCTACTACTTTCGTGTTTAGCTCAACAATACACAATCAGTCTAAATTGCTTTGTTTTTGAACATCCAGTAAACAGCACAGCTCTACTCTGAGTTTTTCTTGTTGTTGAATGATTGTTTGTATTACATTTAATCATACCAAAACACTAAACATAGCATCATTTTGTGTTGAATAGACAAATAAATATACACAAAAGAAAAACATGATGAAAATATTTCTTAGCTCACATGAGAATTCTACTCTTTCAGTCTGACACAATGAAAATATTAGTTAAGATCTTATGTTTAATGTTTTATATATACGTACGTCTTTTAGGACATCAAATTAGATTACAACAAAAAATTTGATGGTGTCAATAAAAATATGGGTTTGATTGTTTATTTTGAGAAAATCACAAACACAACAATTTAAAAAGTTTTATCGAATTATAGCTGCACCAATTTTCTTTATATAATAAATTTATTTCTTCTTAAATAGAAGCTTTATTTTATCTAAACTTTTTGAAACCGAAAATTCATTTTAAAACATCTCCAAAAAATGCCATTGTTGTTTTTTGCAGTTAAATACTTTGAAGCGATCTTTTATATACACTCATTCCAGGAGAAAATGTTGTTCGGTTTTCGTGTCGTTTCGGAGAATGTTTTAGAATGTATATTTTTAAATGGAACGGAGTTAACGAGAAAAATTTTTGTCCGTAATTTGGTCCCTCCTCTCTTTAGTATTATCGGATGGTGAAATTTGGATCCTTGGATGCACTATTCGAAGCTACATTTCACTTCTTTGTTTCGATAAAAACTCTGCACATATCTTCCTGTTAAATTTCTCACAAACTGTAAAGCTTGAAAAATAATAATAGTACCTCGGATAATACACACAACCCAATAAAAGTCATTGAATAATATTGTCAGGAATATGGTTGACATAAATGTAGCAGCTTTGCCACAATAATTAAAAAAAAAAGCATTAAATAAATAAATTTTGTGTTTATAGAATATAACTGTTTCCTAAATGATGAAATTTTTTTTTAGGTTATGTCTTGAGTTTAAAATAAAAACATAGCTTAAAGTTTAAACAAAAAACGTTATCAAAGAGCGAAGCTCTGAAGTTTTTATTCGAGATTGATAGATAAATGAATGATTGATTGATAAATGAATGTTGAATTTGCTTGTTAATATAGGTGCTTATTTGATTCGTAATAGAGAATAGGTGTCTCTATGCTAAATATTGTATACGAAGTTAGTATTAAAAAGTAGAGTAGTTTCAAATTTTTCCTTCATTTTTCGTCAACCATTTTTTCTAGAGGTAATTTAATATAAAATTAAAAACATTACAGAAGTATACAACTTTTGTCATTTTTTGTCGAATGTTCTTTAGTTAATTTTTTTTTCTTCAAATTTATTTTGGCTTTAACTGTAATGATTGCCCTTAATAGGAATATACAAATCATGCCAAAGCCTCTAAATCCAGTCTGGGCTGACTTTCAGCTTATAGCAAAGACCAATAACACGGGCAAGTGGGCGAAATGTAAACATTGCGCCAAAGAACTGCAGGGCATTCCCTAGCGTATGGTGAAACATCTAAATACCTGATTACGAGCAGGCAGCTCTAACCCCACCACACATTCTAATTCAGAGAGTACGTCCAGAACACGTCCTGCTGATACAAGTTCTATTTTTGATTTTGAATCAAAAAAAAAGAAAGAAAAGAACCTCAACTTCAACGATTGACGATAAAGTAATACGTACTTCTACAGCTTTATCAAAAGAACTTGATTCTAAAATTGCAGCATTTTTTTATGCAACAAATACACCATTCAATCATGCAGATCATTCACTATTTAAGGAAATGATCACAGTTCTGAGGCCAGGATACAAACCACCGTCCGCATTCCAGTTAGCTGGACCACTACTCAATCAAAAACACGCATCTGTTGTAGAGAAGGATAAAGAATGTTTACGCGGCAAAACCGTTTCCATGTCCTCAGATGGCTGGTCGAATATACTCAACGAACCAATTGTTTGTTGTAGTATTACAACAGGTGAAGGAGATTCCGTTCTCGTCCATACTGTCGATACGTCTGGCAATTCGCATTCTGCCGAATATTTGACAAGTATTGCTAAGAAGTCAATCAAAAAGACTGAAGAAGGAGTTCAAGTTCGCAGTTTTGTTACGGACAATACTGGAAATGTAACAAAGATGCGACGTGAGTTGGAAATGCAAGAAGGCATTGACATTATCCAATATGGATATAGTGCACACTTGTTAAATCTACTTGCTGAAGACGTAGAAGTGAAGGGAGTCACTAAACACATCATAAAAGTCGTCAAATATTTCAGAAATAAGCATTTGCCAGCAGCGTGGTATAAAAAAGCAAAAGGCAAAAAAGTGATCTTGCCTATTGTCGTACGATGGAACTATATTCGGGATACAGTTCGATCATTCGTCCCACTCCGATCATCCCACTCCCACTCCTTGAATATCTGTCAGTTTTTCTCATTAACGAACATAACCTCTCAGATACTAAAACCTTTCTTGATACCGACTATTTTTTAAATCGGACTCAAACTGCAACAGCTAGAGAGGGTACAGACACATAAACGTATAGATACATATAAACATATTATACATACATAAATACAGCATACATATATATTTATATAAATTTTAACGATGGTCATTTTTGACATCTATTAGTCAGAATCGATGAAAAATTGAAGAAAGTTTTTCAAAATTACATCACCAGTAGTCAGGCAATAGCTTCTTTAGCAAATAAGCAAGTAACTTCCAATCTGCCTTCTTTTTAGAGTCTTCTTACTTGGTTTTCAATTGTTGTAAAGAAATAATTAGTACTTTGTGATTCTGTGCTTACTTCATTGCTACGTAAAATTGAGTCCCAAAGTAACATAGAACCAAAACTATAACTTCCGATCCGAAAAAAATTACCATATCCTGAATTATTTTAAGAAATATATTTATTTATTAAAAATATGTTTATTTATTTTGAATGCGAAATATACAATTCATGAATCCGACTTTTTTTATCAGGGTTTACATGCATAGCTGAAATTATAAAAAGAAAACCAGCAAGTAACTGCCAATATTCTTTTTTAAGTGTGCCTTACTTGGACTATAATCACAACAGATAGATAGAACCGTGTTTCTGCTGACTTCATGGCTACCTAGGTTTAAGCTCAGATGTTACATACAATAATAATTTGAACTTTCGATCTCATCAAAATAGTTATATAATAATATTTTCATGTCTAATTGAAATCATAACATATAAAGACATATTTTGATTAATTAGGCACACAGTACATATTATTAAATACAGTAGTAACACAACATGTTATATAACAAGAGAAAATCATCAATCAATCACGTCTCTCATTAAAAAACAAAGTCTGTTTCACAGATTTCATACACAAAAAAAATAAATAAATAAAACATGAACGTACATTTATTATATCGTAACTCTAGAATTAAATCGTATAGAAAACTACTTATTTTATACCTTACATGTACTTCAACATATAGACCGTGAGCCCATAGTGAATGGTAATTTCTATGACTCTTTTGAAGTTTTTATTATGAGTCGAGTATCTAATCCATATTTGTTTTTTTTTGCCATCTATTTACGTTAAATACAAGTGAATAAGCAGGCAGTTCGCATGCCAAGAGGGTTAAGAACTGGAATGCAAATTTAAAAAAAAAAAAGGTGATACATTTTCCCTTTTGCGACTTTTGCTACTTCTTTTAGCAAATTAAACAAATGACATATTTTTGTCAATTTTTTTATTAGTAACATTATCAATAACTTTCTTTTAACCAGTACTGTAATAGATACTCTTAAAATGTATTTAGTTATACATACAGATACATTTTTTTTAAATGTATTTAAATACTAAAGTATCTAGATACTCAATATTTAAATACATTAAAAGATACTTTTTATATTTGTAAATTTTTTTAAAATTAAATATAGATTTTTTTTCATAAATTTTTAATAAATTATTTCCCTTTATAAAAATTTAAATTAATATTTTATATGTAAAAAGTGAGCAAGGCTTATACCGAAGTTAATTTAAAACAAATTCGTAGAGCTTACACCGTATTCTATATAATGTACACCAATTTTGATGTATTTGGTAAAATCGTCAAATTTATATACCAAGTGTTTTTGTACCATCTAGGCATATACATGTCTGTAGTATGACTGAATACATCCGTTTAGTAATGCATCTAAGCGAGAGGTATTATATACATATATTGTAAGGCTACAGATACGATACATAAGACTTTTGTTGTATGCATGCAGAGAGTGGGAGTTTTGTTGCATACAAATATTATTAATTAACTAAAAAACTTCCACTCTCCAAGCTTCTCCCAACTAATGTTAAATACATGTATATAATACCTCTCGCTTAGATGCATTACCAAACGGATGTATACTGTCATACTACAGATATGTATATGCCTAGATGGTACAAAAACAGTTGGTATATTATTAATTTGAAAGTAAAACACATAAATTTTGATTTAAAAAAAATTAAATAATTATTTGATGATACAAGATGCATTTAAAATATATCTAGATACAGATACATATACTCAATATATAATAGTATTTAGATATAGATTCAAAAAACAAGCAATGTATCTTTATACTATATTTAGATATTTGTATCTAGGTGTTACAGCACTGCTTTTAACGTATACGACAGAAAAAAAAACTTAATTTCTGTAAATGCGATATTCGAGACGCAGTTAAAAGTTCAAATTCTTTATTACTAAACAACCTTTATCAATTCTCAAAAATGTAGACAAAAAGAATAAATCAAATTTCGCTTCATAATGAGCCAACGGTCTAATATCATGAATTGTTATTTATTGTTATTTTACGTATTTATGTCATATTTATTTCAAACTACAAAAAAAAAATCCAAATATATTTATTTAAGAAATACAGATGTCTACGATTCAAATTGAGTTTTTGTTATGGTTACGTATATCAGTTAAATTAATCGATTACAAAAATCATCTACGATTGTAAAAAAAAAATTCTTTTTGCGGTAAAATTTACTCATCCCCTGTATAAGGTAGGTAATTTGTTGATGGTAAAATATACATCAAAAAATGGTCATAGCGCTTATCATTTTTGCGTCATCGCAGTACGATTAAAATAACTTGTTACAGGCTTTATTATATTTTTAACTGGTTTATAGTTTTTGGAAATTCATTCGCGAAAAATATTTTGGCATAATATTTTGACGGTTACAAATCTCCGCGATACTGGCGTAAGGTTACCGTTTCGAGATAATGGATATAGAGAGTGTATTGGAACCTTACAAAATGATTGACTCCGATTGGTCCGTGAAAAGGAATTATCCAAGGGAGGGTTTCAAACTTTTGTTCGCCATTGCTAGGTCATATAGTCAATAAAACAAAACATTATTTTTTTCGAGTAAGAGAACATTTAATTAAGTCAAAATGTAATATTCAGTCACTGTTTTTCAGTAAGTTAATTCAGCGAGGTACAGTAAAAAACTTTTCCAAACTCTGTCCGCATCGACTTCTATACCGCAATGTCTATTGAGCGAGGACTAAACCGTTTAGCCGATCTTCAAACATTGTCAATTATTTGCTGTTGTCCCAGGTAAAACAGGCAGAACGCGAAGAATTTAGTAGACATTCGGAAACGCATTTTTATTGCAAACATCGAATGCTTCGAGTGAATTTTGGAACACCGCCCGGCAATGCTTTTTCGCCAAAGTTGAACTTCATCGGCCCAGATGTAACGGGAATCATCGTGCAAAATTGTATATTCTAGTTCAAAAAATCGAGCAATAGTTTGCATCAAAATTTTTCATTTTATTGAAAGAGACAAGCTAAATTTGATTAAATATTGCCATGATTCAAAATTCGATTTATAATCTTCAACTGAACTGGTCTGTATATTCAAGCGTTGAGTCCGTTATGAACGTGAACTTTGGCTTCCGCAATTCTATGTCGTATTCATCACAGATATCGCACATGGTTTTGAAAATTTTCCTGAACTCTTCTCCAATGTTTCCTCTTCTTTCAAGCTAAATATGTTCCGCAGCATCAGCTAGCTCGACATCCTCGCTAAGGTCCACATTTTCTGTTTGAAGTAGTCGATTCAAAGACATATCTGACTCGTCAGGGGAAATACGTCTCATAAATGAGTGCATTTACAGAACTAAAATTTAAGTTCAAAATTTATCTCGACAGATCCTCAATGGAAGGGGCTTTGACCTCCAAAACTCCTCCCTTGTGCACGGGTCTGCATTGGCTAAACAGAGAAATAAACTTAAAAATTAAATATATGGCCTGTAAGAAGTTCTTTTAAATACCCTGCGATTTCGCATCGACGATAAGTGCTGCGAACACAATTTTCTTTTCAATAATTACACACATGGGCCTACGAAAGGTTGTCATACTTGTAACGACTAAAAGTTATCAGTGTCACCCAGTCCTCTTGTTCAACAAAAATTGAATGCAATAAAAATATACTCTCAGAATTTGTTTTAATGAATTTCTGCCAAATGTATGAAAAAATGTTTCCACTCCAACAAATTAGTATGACTAACCATGACGTTAATTTTTTAATTAATATTTTTTTGCAGGCATATAAAAGTTGGTGCTTTATTTCACGTGTTATTATTTCCGGTGGAATATGTTATAGTCTACAAATCTACTCATCGAATTTTTTCTACACCTACCTACATCTTTCTACCTAAATTTAGCCGAATTTATTCGGTTTTTGTAACAGGTTAGCTTTTTTTATATAAACTAAGTTTTAACCGACGTCAAAAAAGGAAAATGTTCTCAATTCGACTGTATTTTTTTTAATGTTTTTTACCCCATAACTTTCGACTGAGAGATCCGATTTTGATGAATTTCTTTTAATTGAAAGCAGGTGCATTTCTAGCAATGGCATCCATGAGAAAGGCATATTAGTCTTAAATTTGCATGGAGTATGTGCGCGACGAAAAACTCTATACCACGCCAACCGATTTCAATGCTTTTTTTTGACAAATTAGTCAGTAACAAAAATGCACTTAAAAGTAAAAATAGCCATAATATAATGCAGTTACAATTATTGTTATTTTGGAGTCGGTGTTAGCCAAGTTAATGTAGCAAACTGTCAAAGTTGTTTCCTTGGCTGACACCGACTCCAAAAATAACAATAATTGTCAGTACAATATATTATCGCTATTTTTACTGTCGGTTTTTTTTTTTTTTTTTTTTTTTTTTTAATTTTGTTATTATTTTAAAATATTTTTCTAGGTCATATGAAGTTGAATTGACTATTAAATGACACTAAGAGTTAAAAAGACTACAAGGAATATAATCAAAGTATCAAGTCCCCTGTGTTAAATAACGTTTATCTAAGATATATGTAAATCTTACAAAAGGTACGATAAGCATCGTGATTTTATAGTTTTACACTTTTGTTAAATCAAAAAATATTACGATCAATTTGAGATACAGCAAATTCGTGTAATATGAAAGTTGTACATAGTAGTCAAGATGTTAGCGGGACTAACCTTGCACTTTTTCTAACTGATATGACACTTTTCTAACTGGAAATAAGGATGGGAATTGGTTTACACAGATAAAAGAATTTTTTTAAATATAAAATAGTGGATATTGAAACAGGAATCAGAGCACTAGATGAAGCAACCTAAAACCAAATTGGAAAAAATTGTACAAAAATAATAAAAAACGCCAAACCACACAACAGTCAAGACACCAATGGTAAAATAATAAAATCATTAAAAGAAAAGGATGTACACTACCTGAAGGCAGACAAGGGCAACTTAATCGTCATAATGGACAAAAAAGATTATTCAGCAAAAATAGAAAAAATGCTCAACGAAGGTCCATATAGAGTAACACAAATAAACAATTCAACAACATTGGAACCAGAACAGAATAGCATCGATAAGAAGAAATGGTGCAAACTTACATATTTTCAACCATGCGTCAACAAATTAACAAAAGAACTTGGAGAACATAACCTAAAAATAGCTCAAAATTATTAGTAGAACAAAATTAAAACAATTACTGGGAAATCCGAAAGATAAAATCAACATGGAACAACAATCGGCTATTAATTGCATTGGATGTCAAAATTGTTCGAAGAAATATGTAGGCCAAAATAGAAGACAAATTATCACAAGGTTCAAAGAATTTTAAAATGTGGAAGAATTGAAAAATCATGTGTAGCCGTTCACGTTATCGAAAACGACCACAAAATTTATAAATCAAACTTAAAACTCCTGAAATCAGTATCCAATCCTTGCGAATTAGACGCTTATGAAAACATCTACATACAAATGCTGGGTAATGAAACAATGAACTTGGACAAAGGACATATTCCAAATTCGGATTTAATAAAAATTGCAAAATCGAGGTTAAATTCTAAAATTGTTAATACGTTGTAAAAATAAATAATTATTTATTTACATGATTTATTTATAGTTTGTAATTTAAGTTTGATTATTTTTAACCGACTTCAAACAAAAAAGGAGGAGGTTATCAATTCTACTGTATTTTTTTTTATGTTTGTTACCTCAGAACTTTTGACTGGGTGAACCGATTTTGATGATTCTTTATCTATTTGAAAGCTTGTGCTTCTCGTGTGGTCCCATTTCATTTTAATCGAGTTCTGATAACGGCATCCGTGAGAAAATCATAAAAGTCTGAAATTTGCATTCATTATGCACGACAAGAGGGACGAATAACTCAAAATCACGCCAACCGATTTCGATGATTCTTTTTTTAGTGATAAATTAGTTAGTGCACTTCAGGTTCACTAAAAATCACAAAATAAAAAAACTTACAAAAAGAAAACCGACTTCAAAAGAAAAACTTTTCCAAAACAAATTAAAATGCACTAAAAAGTAATAAAATAAAGATAATATAATGTAGTTAAAATTATTGTTATTTTTGGAGACGGTGTCAGTCAAGATAATGTAGCAAACTGTTCTGTCAGAGTTGTTTCCTTGGAGGACACCGACTCCAAAAATAAAAATAATTTTAACTACATTATATTATCGTTATTTCATTACTTTTTAGTGCATTTTAATTAGTTTTGGAAAAGTTTTTCTTTTGAAGTCGGTTTTCTTTTTGTTAAAAGTTTTTTTAAACGTCAAAAAAATACTCGAATAGGCTTGCGCACAAGTATCATGCCCATTGGCCCAGCACTAGTCAGCTGATGGAAGCTGATTGGCTGGCGCCAATGATATACAATTTGACAGATACTGTGAACAGTATAAATTGTAAGAACACGAAAGTATCAGTGTGCAGTCCGCCACCAAATTAGCAAAGAGTAACATTCATAATAAGAGTAATCACGACTAGCTAATTCTTACTGATGATGACTTGGTAGTCGAAATACGTATTTATTAAATACAAAAAACTGATCTAGGAAATTGGGGCAAAAATCGAAATTTATTTATAAGTATGTATTATGAATCTGGCATAGTATCATATCAGTTGGTGTAAGTGCAAGGTTAGAGGGAAATTTTCGTCTTACCTACCGTAGTACAAATATCTTCAATAATCATTACCCACAATTCTTGTATATGCTATAATGACTTCGTACAATAAATTCGAGTTGGTAGATACTTATATATCTATCTAATGTCAGAAAATAAACGTATATCTATTTTAGTTGTGTGATAACATGAATGCGAGTAGCTAGCTATAACATGAATGTAAGTTTGAAACGTACGTAGAACACCACACTAGGTAATTGAGACTGATGTTGGTAATCGTCTTAAATAAAATGGATGTCATACCATTACAAATGGTACTTATAGATATTATTTACGATATCATTTATATAATTCCCTTAGTGATTTGTGTTTCAAAATTGCCACAGTCTTACCTCATTTCTGGAAATGATTGTCCTGAATGAAGTCCATTCAATGATTCACAAGCATTGGAAAAATTTTAGAACATTTTAGAACCATTTGAAACATTCTTGGACACTATCGAATATCAAGGAATATCTGATATCTCTATATATTATAAATGTGGAAGTAAGGATGCTTAAAAATAAAAAAATTAAACTTACTATGACATTTTATTGCATATGACATTTTATCATCATTTTGAACCATTAATTAAAAATTTCTGTAAAAATTTCAAATAGGAAATGTAAAACAATTCGTGGCAAGCTTTTCTAAAATATTATGACTATTTTATATTTAAAAAAATTGAAAACTGTGCATATATTATAGCTGTGTAAAATAATTCCATCAAGTATTATGAAAGGCAGATAAGGGAGATCAAGAGTCGTGCACGCTAAAAGCGGTAGTTTTTACTATTCAGCCAAGTAAAGCGGCGGGTAACAAGCTAGTATATTATAATCTTAAAAGATTGCGAGGATGTTTGTTACTCTTTCACGCAAAAACTACTGAATGGATTATGATAAAATTTGGAACACTCATAGTTAATAACCTGGATTAACACATAGAATACTTTTTATCCCCATAGTATATTGCTAAGCATTTTTTTGGTACTTTATAATACTGAACAGCTACTCAAAATAATTCCACGACAGATTAAACTTATTTCACCTACAGAAAATAACGGTATCAGCTACCATCATGGGCTAAATTTTAATTTAAAAAAAAAATTATTGTTCCGCACCAAAAAATTAAAATAAAAAAATAGTTAAAAAAAAGAATAAGAGAGGTCAAGAAAAGTAAGGACTATGTTTTTATGCTTGAAATTTCCCATCGAACCGGGCGGGTTCAATCTGCTAGTTCTATAATAATTTCGTACATTTTATGTATTCTAGAAAATTTTTTAAACTTTTTTGGATATTGGAAGACGCCCAAACTATGTAACTGAGGGAAATTTTCTCTTCCTTTTGGGAGTTTTTTTATACCTTGTATAATATGAAATATATCAAGGTACTTTTCTAAATTTAGTCCCAAGTTTGTAAAGTTTAAAACTATTGATGCTAAGAACCAAATTTTATTTTTGTCATAACTTTATTTTAACGGGTTGGCAAACAAAAATTTTGGGCGGACAAACGTGGAAAAATCGTTGCCAAACGAATAAGATCTGTATTTTGTAAAAATTCGCATTTGAGGGTGCTGATGTCTAATTTTAATTTTCTTAAAATTGAGGATTAGAGAGATTTAAATTGAATTGTGAACAATTAATTTTCAAACGAATTACTTCCGCATTTTATGAAATTTTGCATCTGGGGGTACTGATGTGTCATAACTTCCAATTAGAGGGTGGGCCAACGAAAATTTTGAGTGGACAAATGATGGACAAACAGCAATTTATGAAAATTATGATTTGGGGGCGCTATTTTCACAGGGCTGGAAATGAGCTACATAAAACAAAAATCAAAATTCCAAATCAATCTCGCTCTAGTATAATCTAGACTTTCATGTACGGTTTTCAAAACTATATGGAAATAGTTAAAATAATGCATAGCTATTATTAAGAACTGAGACGCAATGTATAATATGTTCGTTCGTTCACAATGTTTGAATTAGATGAAAAGAAAGAACACTGAAAATTACAATCATTCAAGGATTATGTAATTCAATAAGTTTATAGTAAAAAATTATACTGTTCTGATAATACATTTGATTTAAACAAAAAAAATATTATATAGATATGTGTCTGAGTTGTAATCAAATCAATAGATAACTACTAACCACATCGAATCGTGATTTAACGATTTTACTTTTTGAATTTTCGAAAAACGTTTGGAACAAAAGTTACTCCTTGTTAAAATACCATCTGATCATCATAAAATCATTTTTCGAAAACTCAACGGACTTGATACAAATTCGAAACGATTACTTATATCTTAAAATCGTGGTATATCTCTTATCGTTAATTTATATTATTGAATGCCGCATTAAAAATGTACTTTGTTTGAAATTTATTTTCATTGAACGCATATTTTTCATGTCTTATCGGTTGGGACCTAAGTTACTCCGTTCGTTAGGTAACTACCCAGGGGAGGAGAGCACACCTCTATTGCTAGACCATTTTATAAATACAACCAATATGTATGGTAAATACTTCACTGTGAAACGGAGTTTACCGTTTACCCCAGACTATTTCATTTTTTAACCGACTTCAAACAAAAAAGGAGGAGATTATCAGTTCGACTGTATTTTTTGTGTGTTACCTACGGTTTTTCGACTGAATTAAGCGATTTTGACGATTCTTCATCTGTTTGAAAGCTGATACTTCCCGTGTGGTCTCATTTCATTTTGGCCAGCTCTGACAACGGCATCCATGAGAAAACCAAAAAAGTCTTAAGTTTGCATTAAGAATGCACGACAAGAGGTCGAATAACTCTAATCTAACTCACACCAATCGATTTCGATGATTTGGAAAAAAAAAACTTTTAACAAAAATAAAACCGACTCCAAAAGAAAAACTTGTCCAAAACAAATTAATATGCACTAAAAGCTAAAAAACGATAAGTCGTGTCAGCCAAGCTGTCGGTGTAGCAAACTTCTGTCAGAGTTGTTTCCTTGGCTGACACCGACTCCAAAAATAAAAATAATTTCAACTACAATATATTATATTTAGTTGTTTTGGAAAAGTTTTTCTTTTGAAGTTGGTTTTCTTTTTGTTTAATTTGATTACTTTATTAAGGTGCATCTCTCGTTAGTTAACAGGTGCAACATGTGATTCATCCTACCTTACTTCAATAAGAAAAGAAATATCCAAAATTTAAAATAAAAACTAAAAATATATTTTTGGAAAACGTTGCCATCACTGATGCCATAGTAAAATTATTTAAAAAATAAATAAATAAATAAATAAATAAACAATCAAAAAAATGATAAGCTTAGTTAATATCCGCTCCCTGCATGAGTTTTATTACAGAGAGCAACCACAGTACCGACAGACTACCTATTAATATATTAATATTATTTTATGAAGGGACAAGTCTATGGATTGTATATACGTTTTACAACCATTCCACAATTCAAATTTTACAAAATAAGAAAAGAAATATCCAAAATTTAAAATAAAAACTAAAAATATATTTTTGGAAAACGTTGCCATCACTGATGCCATAGTAAAATTATTTAAAAAATAAATAAATAAATAAATAAATAAACAATCAAAAAAATGATAAGCTTAGTTAATATCCGCTCCCTGCATGAGTTTTATTACAGAGAGCAACCACAGTACCGACAGACTACCTATTAATATATTAATATTATTTTATGAAGGGACAAGTCTATGGATTGTATATACGTTTTACAACCATTCCACAATTCAAATTTTACAAAATGTAATTCCATTTTCCTACAAATTTAAATTTCGTTTCTTATTTTCTCAATTTCCATGGAACAATTTAATAAATGGTTATTTTTTAACAATTTTAATTTAACATTTCTATACTATTTACATGTAAGCAATTGAAAATTAGTCATAATTTAAATTATACACACGATTTATTGTAAAATCAGATAACGGCACTGCGATCGATTTAGCTGTACTCCTATGCACTTGCTATGCTCCCTGCCTGTAAAATAAATTAAGGTAAAGTTAGATCAGCATGTCAATGTATGGAATAATTTAGTAAATCAAAAAGTTACGGGTCTGATCAAAATCATTTCCATGAATTCATGTTCATAACGTTTGGAAATCAATTCATATTATATTTGCACCTTTCAATTCCAGTTCCATTATTTATCTGTTTAGACAATACTAATAATTATTATTGTTATAATTTCAATAATTATATTATGTTTGATATTTGTTTACCTGTATCTGTTAAGACCTATTTAACATCTTTTACATGACAGATACATGACACACATCATTGATAAAATACCGTGTGCAGTAAGTAATTATTGTAAAATCATTTATCATTTTCATGTCAAGATATTATACACAGGGAATTTCAAAATACCGAGAGTAGATATTATACGCCATTCAAAAATATTCCACACCTGATACTATCACCTTATAATTTTTTTCTAAATGTATTAGTTTTTCCACCTAAGAGATGCTCTATATAGCATTTTTGATGAGAATGAGTACCAACATCTCCATTAAACAACCTGTAGTTTATAACAACGTCAATGGATTTTTGGACACTTCATCAAAAATTTTTTTAAATGTTCGTTATTTTATGTTTCGATGAGTTTTTCAGTACTTTAGACTACAGCGAATTTTCCTGCAGTATTTTACAGGAAATTTTTTTTATTTAAATAGGTTCAGTAACACGTACTAAATATCAATGCACAAAATCGTTACTAAAAAAGAGAGCCGCCATTTTGAAAAAAACCGTTTGAGTCTACATCTTCGTCATACCGATTTCTTTTTCTTCTGTTTTTTTTTTTTATACCATGCATATATGAAATATACATAGTATATTAAGTTTAGTCCCAAGTTTGTAACGCTTAAAAATAATGATGCTAGGTTGTCCGTCCGTCCGTCCGTCTGTGGACACGATAACTCAAAAACGAAAAAAGATATCGAGCTGAAATTTTTACAGCGTACTCAGGACGTAAAAAGTGAGGTGAAGTTCGTAAATGAGCATCATAGGTCAATTGGGTCTTGGGTCCGTAGGACCCATCTTGTAAACCGTTAGAGATAGAACAAAAGTTTAAATGTAAAAAATGTTCCTTATAAAAAAAATAAAAAACTTTTGTTTGAAACATTTTTTTGTAAACATCACTGTTTACCCCCGAGGGCGTCAATTAGGTGCAAATTTTATAGTATGTATTAATTTAGGAATATAGTATTAATATATAATAGTTGTATGTGTGTGTATTTAAAAGTGAATATCTTTTGTTATTTACGTGACGTCAAAAAAACAAACGATTGCGCATCAACACTGTCTATACATTTTTGTATGTGTTATGTGATAAAGAAATCACAACACTGACTATGCATGGTATTTCAACAATTAACTCAGTCAATTGTTTCTTTTCACTTTTTTTTTTTTTTTTTTAAAGTTTGATACCTCAGAACTTTTGACTGGGTTAACTCATTTTGATGATTTTTTTGTTTATTTGAAAGTTGGTGCTTTCTTTGTAGTTCCATGATATCCATGAGAAAACCATATAAATCTAATTTTGCATTAAGTATGTGCGCGAAGAACCCAATATCACGCCAACCGATTTCGTTGATTCTTTTTTTAGTGAGAAATTAGTTAGTGTACTTCATATTCACTAAAAATCACAAAAAAAAACTTTAAGAAAAAGAAAACGGACTTCTATTATTTTAACTGTTGTCACAGTTGGTTCCTTGGCTGACATCGAATCTAAAAATAACATTAATTGTAACTACATTATATTATCGTTATTTTATTTTTTTTTTTTAAATGATTTTTTTTTTTTTTTTTGAGCGGTTTTTTTGTTTTTTTATTTTGTATCACTTACCGATTAAGACTTATAAGTACATTTTCATATAAACTTTTATATCCTATGTTTCATCGTTTTTGGGGATTACCCTCGATATCTCTTTCTTAAATTACACCTACTGTATAAAATCAATATTCTCTCAAAATTTCAAACCTCTATCATTAGCGATTTGGACTGGGCGTTAATATATCAGTCGGGATACTGACTTTTCTCACCCTTATTATTTTCCCTTTCTTTAGGATCTTGATTATAAATAATATATAAAACGAAACATTTTCAAAACAAATCATCAAAATCGAAGCTGCTATTGATGACTTCCTAGAATGGCTATTTTATGTATTCCTTGATGCGATTAACTGTTCAAAAGGAAGTACTAGTCAAAGTTTTTTTAAATAACCATAATACGCGTGTGTCGGACTAAAATAAATGCAATAATAATAATAAAATAAAGTTCAAAAACTAAAAACCCGACGACTATAAAACCTTGCTCATAAAAGTATGAAATCAAAAAAATATTGTCATCTGAAATTATTATGATAAGTAAAATCGTCATTACATTCGAGGGACCTCTAAGATTTAACAGATTTCTACAGGACGGAAAAGAGGTTCTCCTACTGTAATGACGATTTTATTTATCATAACTCGTTTTTCGATCATAACTTTATATCGTCTAGCGGACGCTACATTAAATTTAATGTGACGTCACATAGCCTATAACCACCCGACGATCTAGACGCTGCAGCTGTTAGCGATGCCTCTTTATGATAAGTAGTTTAGAAGCTAGGAGGGAACAGACGAAAATATATACATTTAAACTATTTTTTCGATCATAATTTCACGATCAAGTATAACAAAATATATAGTTTTTATGCATGGTAAAGAATCCAATTAATGTGGCATTATATATTGTACCTAAATATGGAATAGCAGATCAAAAATTATTATAATAGTAGCACCTCAAAAATATATTTGCCCTCAAGGTTTTTTTATACAATTTTTTCCATACAATTCTTACAGCCTTAAAAAATCGTAAAATCAGGTACGAAAAATCGAAGTTGAACCCTAGACACCAGGCACCTCGGAACCAATTCTGTCGCGATATTGGTGTTTAGTGACCCCAAAAATCTTCGAATAACAAGTTCTGAATCATTTTCATAATAATTAACCGAATTGTGAATTTGGTATACATTTACGGTCAATTAAAAATTCAATTATTAAATGCATATTTTTTATGCAAATTGCATATTTTTAATTTCATATAAGTCAATTTAGGTCACTAACGAATCGAAAAATCGAAATTCAAATCCACTATACTGTTCATATTTTCGAACTTCAGTGCTTTGTTTCCGCGATTAATTCTATTGTTTTATCGGGTTAAAAATGATTATAAATATAATCATTATTTACAATAAAAGTATTTGGTCATGCATAAAAATAAGTTTCCTTGATAAAAAACTTAAAAATAAAATCGCAAAATATAAAACTTTTTTTCCTATTTTTTGATTAAGCGTCAGCCATTTTTAAATTAGCAGAAAATACTTACAGGAAATTTCCCGCTGAAAATCATAAACAATTGAAATAACTTCCAACTCCTAACACCGCAGTCGACGGTTACCGTATTGACGTATTCAACACGATGTAAAATTGTGTTAATGCGATGTAAAAATAATGTTTTTTATACCATGTATAGGCATATGAAATATATCAAGGTATACTATGTTTAGTCTCAAATTTGTAAAAATATTGATGCTACGAGTAAAATTTTGGTAAAGGTGTTCTTAAAATTCATATCCGCTTGTCCGTCATAGGTCAATTGGGTCTTGGGTCCCTAGTACCCATCTTGTAAACCGTTAGAGATAGAACAACAAGTGTAAAAAATGTTCCTTATAACAAACAACTTTTATTTGAAACATCTTTTCGTAAACATCACTGGGCAACAGTGAGGGCGCATATAAGTCGCAAATTATATAGTATGTATTATATGGGAATATCAGCTATGCGTGTGTGACATGTATGTATGTGTGGCTATCTAAGAGTGGCTATCTTTCCTTACTTATGTGACGTAAAAAAACAAACGATAGCATAATCAACATTGTCTTTACATGGCATTTCAATAAATAACTCAATCAGTTGTTTGGGTTCTCTCATTTATATGCCTAAACATTTTTTTTAAATTATGAACTTTTCTTTGTCAAGTCACTTATCCTAAAAAATTTGCCATCCAATCTTTAGCAAGAAGAATCTATTTTTTCTACCGATACCTAAAAATTAGTTATAAATCATAAAATTATTTTTATGCTTCAACTGTGTCATTATGGACGAGGTAATACTTCTTGTTCACATTTTTCTGCCCGGCAAATGGTCTCTAATTAAGAAGACACTGCAAAAATTAAATTTGAGACGATTAAACATTTTATTAGAAAATTAATCACAATAATTGTACACATAAAATTTTTTCTATTTTTTACAATATGGTACGAAGCGTTCGTTGATCATTTTAGAAAGAACGCACACCTGACCATTCTCAATTGATTATTTGTGAAAATAAAATTGATGATATAGTATCGATGCTAATCGATACAATTATAATTTTAAAACGTTTATTTTTAACAGAAAAATAAAATAGCAATAAGTTGTTGTCCAATCCGTCTTAAGAAAAAAAAAAAAAACACTATTTTGTAAAATCATTCAATTAGCAAGGTTCGTTGCATCTTAACAATAACATACACAAGTTTTACTAAAATACACCCGGCATTACCTTAGTTATTTTAGAGGAGATTGTGGTAAAGTGCTTCAGGCAAATGAGATAGTGGCTTCAACGTTTTAAGAATCATATTATTTATATCATTTCATGCTCACATAGTAAAAATAGTGTCCTATGTATTTCGACAGCTCATTTTATAAAGAATGAAACTTTACGACGCTTTCACCAAGACCGAATTTTCAAACGTAAAACTATATCCATATTATTTAAGAGCGAGATGTTACTTGGTCTCAAAATATCTTGTAATTTTAATTTTTTTTTTTTTTTTAAATAGTAGAAAACGCCACTCAATTTGAATAATATATTAAGCAAAACTTTACTATTAACTATAAAAAAAGTCAACTCCGAAGCGATGTACAATACATTTCAGCTTTCGAATATGACAAACAAAAGTTAGGTCGTATATTTAAAAAAATAAAGATTTGTAAAATAGAGTTACCTTCATCGATTACTTAGAACAGTTTTGAGGAAAATTTCAAAGCTAAATTGGCAAGCTACGTTATTTGCACATATCAAGCGTGAATTTTCCAAAACAATTAATTCAATAAGTGGATGTGTAAATTAATTTTATTTCATTGTCATTCTGAACTTAAAGCGTTAGTTTTCATGATATAACTTAATATATTTATGATAATATTATGATAATTAGAATATTTAGTGCCTGACATTTCTCGCCTAGTACTTAGTGCCTGAATATTAATAAATACAACGATAAAAATGAATAGGCCGGTGAATTGGCCAAAATGAGTGCTATTATTTCAGAAAATCAAAAAGTTCGAAAAAGTGCAATAAAATATAAATTAAAATAATAGGCGATACGAAAATATTTTCTTCGCCAAGATCATGCAAAGGCTCTTAAATAAAGCTTCTTAAGACCGCTGGGCGTTTATAAATAAGAAAAAAAGTTAAGAATACTTGTTTTCCATCCAACATGTAACTGGAAACAAAATGAAATGCAAAAAATAAAAATCAAAAGAATGATCCTGAGAATTTTAACTTTCAGAGACAACGGAATCCACTAAGCCTCTTACCAGATTCAAGTTTTCCAAAATAATTGATTATTAACAGTATAGCAAGTTATTGTAATGAGTTTGATTTTCGAAATCGAAATCGAAAGTGTGTGTGTGTACATTCGTTGTCATTTTATTCGTAATCGTTAACCCGCAAACAAAATTTGATACCGGCTTCGTTGATGTGTTGATCGAAGCGTGTTAACGGCATTATGATACGAAAACAATTTCATAACGTTCGGTCGAGCCGGTAGAGTTTTTTAATATTTTTTTATAACTCTCTTTACTATACTAAATTATTCATGTGGATCTAAAGGGTCGCACCAGTTTTTTATGCGGTTATCACAACTGCTGGAACATTAGTAACTAAAAGAAGGTTCAAACGATCAAACTGATCACGGGTCTAAAGAAAATAGCTTTGAAACTTACTCATATATAATAGATTTAAATTTTAATAATTCTGAAACTGGAATACGTATTTCAAAATTATTGTGTTTGGGAGACATTACATTCAAAAGCATCGATATTTACAATGGTTGAAAACAGTATATCTGGAATCCGGAAACTTCAAGACGTAACTATTTACACCAAAAAGCTCAACTTTTGGGTGTAACACAATGACTATAAACAATAATGGATAAAAAGGATGAGTAAAAACATGGATAAAGGATCCTAAAAATAAAAATTTGTAGGTAAGCAATATTTGACTATTTACCCATCTTACTCGTACGTGTTACAAACGTACACCCGGTGTGATCGATAACTTAAAGTACTTAAAGATTCTATTATTACATGCATGAGTATCTGTTGTAATATTTTCTACTTATCACACGTGTAAGTTTAATCGACCATAAAATTATTTCTAATAATGGTAAGATGGGCTGGGTTGTATTTTTTGCATCTTTCTTCTCATTTAGTATTTTTTCTTGACGTTTTATAATAATTAAACACATATATTTGTGTTAATTTTTTGTGAACACACGTTGGCGATAATGGCATATAATTTTGTAATAAATCTTTGTATAGGTATATTTTTTGGTTCTAATTTGACATTATTTACCCATTGTAGTTTCTATGAATGAATTTTAGTTAACACTAGTTATTTACACTTCTATGTACAGCTATAACAAATAACGTAAATTGCTATATGTCCTTAAATATTCCGAAAATTATTTTTAGTTATTAAAGCGAACGTCAAGTCTGGGCTCAATTAACGATACTTTACAAAAACTAATATAGTAAAACTAAATATCTAATAAAAATACTTTTAACAAAAAAAAAAAAAAAAAAAAAAAAAAAACCGACTTAAAACAATTTAAAAACAAATTAATATGGAAGAGGGGTTGTGTTTGCGGTATCTTGATAATCGTTTTTTGAAGTTTAAAACAAGTTTTTTTCAAATAACAAATACAATAAATAAAAAAATATTCAATTAATAATTTTTAATTGCGTTATAAAACGTAATAACAAAATCAAAAATTAAATATGCTTTAAAAAAGAATTTCTTATTAGGCAAAGAAAAAAAAGCTTGTATTAAGTATTTTAATTAAAAATTTAAATTAAGGATGTTCCAGCATGGTATTTGCAGTTTTTATGTTAAAGCAATGGTACAATTTTTTTTTCGACAGAATTTAACGAAAAATTAAATTTAAGAATTTAATAATGATTACTATTAATTCCCAAAGTTTCAGAAATTTTGACCGTTTAAAATGGGAAATAATTATGCCAACGTCCCAATTTCGGTCAATTTACGTTAAAATTAATATCTCGAAAGTGAAAATTAATTTCTAATTTTTTTTTTAGAATTGTATTGTATAAACATTTTTTTCTACTTTTTCTTCAATATATAATAATATCATAAAAAATAGTTGGAGAGACCGGACATTTTACATGCTTTAAATGGGACATGACCCTCAAAATCGCGAACTTTGTCTTGAAATATCTCGCGATCTAAACGGTCAAAAATTATGAAATTTTAGGAATTCATAAATAAAGCTATTATAAACCCGAGAAAAAAAATTCGGCCAAATCTGTCGAAAAGTGATTTCATGCTGGTACTACCTTAATTGTCAAATCGGCAAAGATTTTTTGTTTACAATTAATTTTTTTAGTAGTTATTATGAATTATAAATTTTTAAATTGCACTTTAAATCCATTTTAATGCATTTAATGCTTTTTGATTTTTTGATTCAATAAAATGTCTAAAAAATTTAGGTCAGTTTTGAAGCTAGAAAGTCGAATAAAAAACATTAATATGCACAGTTACTAATTTACACATTTCATTTTTTTATTTTTTGCATGTAGTTATTTGTAATTTGTAAGGAAATGATATTTTTAGCAACGAAAAAAGAGATTTAAGTTCCTCACCACGAAAGAAACTTGCAACAAATGTATACTAGATTTTCAGCTTTTGAGTTATGGTATGGTTCATGCTATTAAAAATTGCAAATTACGAGGGTTCAACAATTTTTAGTAACTTCTATGTAATACCTTGTTCCTACTTTCAATACTTAAAAACGTTGAATGTTAAAATAAATTTAATATACCTACCATCAACTATATTTATTGTATGTATATTATAACAATTAGAAATAGAGTTAATAATGTAGTTATTACCTACACTAAGTTAAAAAAAATGCCAAAAGGTAATCTGAACAACGAAAAAGGATCTGTTTAAAAAAAGAGATTTAGTTTTTCCTCCAATTTGATATGAATTTTATAAACTATATCAATGAATTTTCAGTTGGTCATTGACTTAAAACCTTTTTGTGTGTGTGGTAAGAGAAGAGAATCCGTCTTTACATGAGGTTGTAAGGGGTGCGTGGTACACGGGAGTGGGTCTGATCGCCTTGTACAGTGCATTTGAACAACTGCTTCTTGATTCAAAATTAATTGTTGAAGATTTAGAATGTGAACCTGAAATCACCGAAACTGTTCACCCACGTCCTCGGAAAATACATTTTAATTACAAGGCTACAGATTAGACCATATTAGACTAAAACATAAAAAGAAAAATATTTTTTGCTACATTTGCGACGATCTTAAAATAAAATGAAAGATTTGGTTTGTTAACAGTGTCGCCAAACACTAGTACTTCAGAATCCCTAGGAAAAAGATTTTAAAAAGGCTGAAGCGACACATCGGTGTTAACGGTGTTATTATATGTATAATACTTGAGTAATGAAAACAATTAAATTCACTTGAAGAATGTAGCCTTATATTAACAAAATTCTTATTTAATCTGAATGCTACTATTTTGTATATAGAAAGAGATTCCTAGAGACTTTATGCCTGTCAAATTTTCCACCATGGCCCATTTCTTTGGGAAACAGATATTTCCAATTAAGCTTTGTAAATCAATACCCAAGGTTTCATGTTATAGAGAGCACAACGTATGCTGCGAAAGAGGCTTGCAGATTAAGTGTAAAAAAGGGACTCGCGGATTAAAGATTGTACAAAGCAAAAAAAAGAAGATAACTTTGAATTAAGCATTGGGTGAACCAAAAAATAGATTGGGTACAAAAAATGTGCCGAGCGCTTCATTTTTTACAGTCATAGGCGCAGTCAGATTTTTCACATCATAATCTTAACTATCTCTTAATAGGCACTATCTACCAAAATTGGCGCAAAGATATATATGTGTATGATTCCAAAATTCCGAAAACCATGTGTTTCATGAAAGTAGGTGGATGAAATTTGATTCAAAATGACAAATTGGCAGCGATGCACGTTCAACTCATCTGTTCATGTTTTGTGATGCAGTCATATCGAAAAAGTTTCACCAGAATTATTTCCATTTGTGTCTGACCGATATTAAAAGCTCAGCACAACCATCTCGCACGGATTTTTCTTCGCTATCTCCCGAATCAATAGAAAAAAAAATGTAAACAATTTTTATTTAAAATAATAAATATATATCTTGAATAGAAGTTGTTATTCGTGTTCTCGTACAAACCTTACAAGTTTTCTAACTAAATCTATAGAGATTTTAAATGTTCTTTACAAACACTTAGTTATAACGTTAAAACGCACACATATGGTATCTCTTCTTCACATATACGTGATGTTTCCAAAGATTTATGACGACATAACATTATATTTCTAACCACTATTCAACAATCGTATCATCCTACATAAAATAGTCTTTAAAATCTACTTAATACATATTAGTGATATGTCGAAGCAGCTTAAATGTAGATACGTGATTTAGAAGTACAAATTTCGTGTGATGGATGCTTAAATTAATAAATTAATTGATTTGTTCAGACAGAATCAAATTAAATAAATAAATCAAGCGCAAATTGAGACATACCTTGATGAGTTAACGTGACACAGTTTTAGTTTCTATATTTGAGTTATTTTAGCGAGGCCAAAATCTTTTAACTCTGATTTAAAATAGCATATATTTAGCAAAAATATAAATTCCAATCAATTAAATTGTATTATTAGGCTCGAAAATACACTTTAGAGTTCAAAAAGTTGGCATCGATAAAATCACTCAAATATAGAGAGACGACGCAGTATATACTCCGAGACTGCATAAATACCTCACACAAACTTGCGTCTCAAATTTATCAACCTTATAAGTAATATTAATTAATAGGCGTCAAATTTGGGGGTTTGGTAGCTAAAACCTCCAAATTTTGCAATTTTTGGTATCAGCTTATTTGAGACCAAAATTAAATTTCGACAAAATTATATATTTAGATATTTTTAAATAATAATAATAATATTATCATTTATTTGATATTGTAAGAGGTTGCTCTTACATCAGAAAATGCTGAAATAAAATACGAAATAAAACCAAAAGAACTTTGTTTGAGAATTTATTCCGCAATTATCTGGAGTACAAAAAACCGGCGTTGCTAAGGTAATGTTTGTCTACAAAGCAAAGTCGTTTCTATCGAATGTACATACATTCGATAGAAACGCAATTACAATGTCGTCACAATATATATATATATATATATATATATATATATATATATATATATATATATATATATATATATATGTATATATATATATATACATATATATATATATATATATATATATATATATATATATATATATATATATATATATAGATATATATATATATATATATATATATAGATATATATATATTATATACAGTCAGCTCATAACGGCGAAGGAAAAAGTTATTTTCCACTTTTGGATCTGAAGCCTAATTTGCGAGATAATTAACAAAATAAATTAATTATTCTTTATCGAATCGCAGTTCAATAAAATTTTACCAATAAAACACTACTTAAATAGAGGATGTGTTTTATCATAGTGGAAGGCGTCTTTAAATGCAAAATTATTACAAAAATACTCTATTTGGCTACTTATGTTATTATAAAAACTAACCCATTAAAACCTACACTGTGTTTCTTTGTAAATGTTGTAAAGTGTTGTACGCAACCTATCGTGCGAATATCACATACCGTAAGCATTAATTTAGCAAGACGGACCAGTCCAAATTAATGCTCCCATACTTGGAGACAAACCAAAGTATGTATGTTGTGTGTTGGCGTTGTAAAGAGAGACAATGTTTCAGATTTTGTGTTCAGTATTACAAAATTTATTCCCCCTATCCTGGACCTATTATAATATATAATTTGATACCTCCCACATCTAATTGTATTGGTGAATCAAACTTTTGTTTTCTTTATAAATAATAACAACAAAATATTTTTTTTTAGTATTCACTACCCAATGCAATCAATTTACAATCAATTATTGCTTTATGATAGTCCCCTCTTTATTCTAAATTGACACCTACTAATTTAATGAATTCGATAGGTCTGTGAATTCATAAATCTTTCTATTTTCTCATAGTCACATCTTCCGCATCAGGCCTCAAATGGAAATTTGGTATAGAGCTTTTCCATTTGTCTTGACAAGCTTATTTTAGTGGTACTATTTTCTGCTATCAATAACAGTACACCCTGTATAAATAAATAAATAAATATATATATATATATATATAATATAATAATATATATATATATATATATATATATATATATATATATATATTTATATATATATATATATATAAATATATATATATATATATATATATATATATATATATAAATATATATAAATACACAAATAAATTAATATCATATACAAAAAAGAGAAAAGAAAATGCTCTCGTAAGCAAAAAACAAAACAGTATTCAAAATTCCAAAACAATAAAATAGTAAAAGGAAAAACCAAATAATACACAAACAAACGAACAAAAATTTGTAATTCACGACAGTATTGGCCTTCGTTTTAAATCGATAACTTTCAGGCAATACACTACTTTTTTTAGCATAGACGGATTGTCAACAACTAGCAGATAACTGAAGTTATCTGCCAGTACACCAATTGTTCCAGGACACTTCTCTAGAAGATATTCAATTGACTCAATTTCATTGCAAAAAACGCATTTTCTCTTCTTGTTAACTTTGGGATTCTCCCATACAAAAGTGTACAACCTGAAGCTTGCGATCATTCTTCTTTCCTCCCTTCCATATTTTTATTTTCTAGATAAAAATAATTCCATCCTATTTTTTAGATAAAAACAATTCAGATATTTGCACCCAAATGGACCAACTTTTACAAGGGCATGTTTAGCTAAATTGACTTATTTTGAGCTAAGCTGTATGTGGTAGAGCGTTGTAAATACCTTTCAAGCACCCCGTATTGTTTTCCCTGGTTAAGTTACAACTTTTGCTATATCATTGCTATTAAAAAATTTATTTATATACGTATAAGATTCGCTAAAAACGAAACGAATGCGAATTTTTTGTTTAAATGGCATATACGGCACATCACTAATATGTATGGTACAACTATAGTTGAATCAGTTTTTTTACCTTGTATCTAGCAAAATTAACACGCCAAAACAAGCAAGAACGGACCACTAAAAGGGTATTTTATCTACATGGCCTTGCAGATACGGGTATCGATTTCTTATTTCACACAATAATTTTCTTGTAAGGAAACGTATTAAAATGAGGAAACAAGCTTTCATACTTTCTAAGTCTCTATTTGTTGTCAAACTGGTGATGCCGTTTTATAGAAATAATAGTTATATTAATTCTAGTACTGTTTTAAGAAGCATCTTTTGATAGTACAGCTGCACAATGTAGAGACAACATGTATTTATAAAACATTATCTGTATCATCAGAGGGAAAATAAATATTGAAAAGTAAACAATAGTAATAAAAGTATTACATGCTCTACTACCGATGAGGCTTTTATTTAAAGAGAAATATTACTACTTGTGTTTGCAGCCTCCTTGGAGTCGATATTTACAAAAATTCGAGAAGCAGCAAATCATCTGTTCATCTATGACGTAATTTTATTTTGAGCCAGTTTTTTAATATGTGCGCTCTTTATTGCTATAGAGTCACATTTGACAAAACATCTAGATGAAAATATTTGTAAGTGCATGTTGAAAATTTTGAAAAAGGGGCAGTCTTTGTGATTTTCAAATGATTTAATCGATAATATACCGATAAGTAGTTTTTGATCACGCAGAAAGGTACTACGGAGAATAGTGTGACACAAAACTCAATACTGTCAGTATTTATTTCGTTTATAACAAGAATAGGGAATATTCATGGAATTTAAATTTGGTTCAAATATTATTTAAAATTAATTAATAAAAGTTCAAAATTAATTCAAATTTCTAAAACGGACGTGGTGTCATAGTAGGTGGCTTGCCAGACTTGTTGACATACTGTATTACATTAATTACTTATGTTTTGTATGGTATTACCATGGATATATACCATATTTACTACATACGTGGATATTACACCTATAGTAAAAAGTACATACATTGAACTGTCACCAAATGACAGCTCACATATTAATAGTCATCAACAGAGAGCGCCAAAAGGACTGCCTTTAAACACCTCAAAATATTTTCTATTTAAAATATTTTTTGACACTTAATTAAGTATTTTTAAACAGTATTTATATTTTTTACTATGTTATAACGGTATAAATAATGAATTAAAAAAATACATGAATATTTCCAATTGGCTAATGTTGACTACCTTATAATAGTTGTTAATGTTATATTCTTTTTTATAAGATCAACTTGTCTGTTCTTATCTATTTGATTAAGTTCGATGTTAATAATGTCCTTCACTGCTTTACTTTTATTGCCAGCTGAGTTAATATGGTCCAATTTCTACTATAAAATTTAAAATAAATATTAAACATTTCAAGTCTATTGGATTTTCCATATAAGTGATACTATATCTAACGTTTTTAATAATAACACACATCGTCGCCAAACAAACTGTTGTAAACTTCAATACACACTAGTAGTGTTTAGAGTCATTAGTGTGAGCCAATTAGAGTGCATTATCCTTATACTTACTTATGTTATAAATGCGAAAGTAACTCTCTGTCTCTCTATATGTATATATGTTACGCAATCACGCCTAAACTACTGAACCTATTTAAATGAAAATTTGTTCAGAGATAGTCTAGAGCCTGAGAAAGGATATAGGCTGTTAGGGGTTGTGGGGGGTTGAAAGGGGTGAACTTCAAAAACTTGAAAAGTTCTGCATCGACTAACCTCAAATTTTACACGTTATACAACCGGCTTCAAGAAAAAGTGGAGCGTGAAAGTGAAAAATCGAATATTTTCAAATATTCCCTAGTGTTCCCCAGACGCAAGGGCATTTGGGGAAGGGAGTGAAAGTGAGGAAGAGCGATCGAATAATTTCAAACGTACCGAAATCTGATATCAAATAAAAGGGCATGGTGCGTACATTAAAAAATGTAAGCTACATGAAAGTCAATTCAGCCGTTTCAAAGTAATGGACTCTTTATATGCCTTAAAGATATAAGTGTAGGTACTTAACCGATTTAAAAAAATATAATGTGTATTGGTAATTATTTGAATCTAAGCATCTATAGTCTATACAACAAATATATTAATACAAAACCTAGGTTAATTTATTGGAAAATAATGTATTCTAGTGTGATTTAGTTACGTAAATCGTAGAGGGTTGTTTAGAGACCTTAAAGATGATTTTGCGTTTTCGGAAAATTAACTCTTTTGCCGCCATCTTTGAAAATGATTTTTTTTTGCATTATGGTCTATTATTTTGCGTTTTATTAATTAAAATTTGATGATGATTTCCGTTACAAAAAGAAACTCACGTAAAATTTTTGAACATGAATAGGTTTTTTTTCTATCGCTCGTAGCGTGTACTTTGGCATAAATGGGTTTGAAAATAAAAAGGAGGCAAGTCCAACGACAACAAAAACGTCAAATTTGAATTAATATAACGCAAGATATGGTCCAAAACGTAAAAAGGCATTTTCCAAGATGGTGGTGAAAGGGTTAATTTCCCGAATACGCACAATCAGATTTAAGGTCTCCAAACAAGCCCATATCGAATGAATGAATAAAAAATCTAGAGGTAAAAATTTTGGGTCTGCCCGTAACCCACTGGATCAATATCTTACAAATTAATTCAGTTCTTTACACTGACATAATAACATCATATTATACATTTCGAATTTATCTTTTAATAAAAATTATAATCTTTGTTAATATTGTTGTTTAAATATTAAGTCATCATAAAAACTTCATTAGCAGCGACTAACATGGGCTGTTTTCAAAAAAATAAGGATTCCGCACCAAAATAATAAAATGGTCGCAATTGTGAACAAAAGGAGGATAACAGACGGCAAATGAAGTGAAGGTTTTAAGACAATAATCTATGTATTTAAAATTGATGTAGTTCACAACTAGTGATAAAAAAATTTATTTTCTTTTAAAAAAAAAAAACGAAATTAGTCAATGTGGTGACCATCGTAAACAGGTGATTTTCCAGTATAAGCACAAAAATATTCTTTGTTACAATTTGATAATGTTGTTTGATTAATATTAAACCCTCAATCTGGAAGTCTGAAAAGTCTCCATTCTCATTTTTTTAATAAAATTTTTATCGTATTTTTTCGTAAAGCTATATAGTAAACCTATATATAGCTTAGGTATAATTTCTATAATACGATGGCGTTTTGACTGAAACAATAAAAAAATTCAAATCCGGAATCCTTATTCTTCACACAACGTGTCACACAAGTGTGCGCGTCGTTAGATATTCAAGGTCAAAGGCGCAAAACTCAATTTTTGATTTCTCATTTTCTTTGCTTCAGGCTAAAATTTTAGCCTGAAACTTTTTTTTGTACGTTGAACCATTTTTGAAATAGAGTGCGTAGAGCATACTTTTCAGTGTTGTGTCAATATTTATAATTATAAGATATTAAATAATTATTTAAGTAGTATTTAATGAAAAAATAAGTAAAAAAAACCGTAAAATAGAAAGGGTCGATCAGGATTATCAGTTTTTTATGCGGGTTTATAATTTATTGTTCATTCAATACTACTGAAATAATTGATTAATACCTTATATTTATAAATATTGACTCAGCACTAAAGTTCGTTAAGCTAAGTGCTCGATTTTCTGCACACTCAATTTCAAAAAAGTTTCAACGCACAAAAATAAGAATTTTATCCTGTATAACTTTTATAACAAATGTAAAAACGATTGAAGGCAAAGTAAACGAGATATTCTCAATAAAACTGATTCTCGCGATCTTTGACCTTGAATATCTAAGGACGCTCACACGTGACCATATATGATTTTTGAGACAACATTTGTTCTATCAAAATAAACATTTATACAAAACCGAGGTTGGCCACTTTTTTTTGACTAGGATGATCGAGTTAATTGAATTTTCCAGCTAAGATCCGGCACAAACTTGCCGGTATACCGGTGAAATTTACCTGTGCAGATAAATTAAGTGTGCCTGTTAGCAGCTGTTGGTCAAACAAACTTAGTGAACTGCAATAGTCAAACGATCAAAGACTAATGCCTTAGACCGCTCGGTCATTTAGGTTCAACATATTAACACATATGAATTCATACAATTTTTTATGTCTTTAAAGTGACCTGTAAAAAGGTCTCAATTTATATCGAATAGAATCTCCCATAGTTGAATCGGCAGATAATTGCCAATACTTGCTGCCATATGAAAAGATCGAGCTAGTAGCGTATTGGTATATTCGTAGCGAATATTCGGTCTACTTGCTTCTACATGAAACTGAATCCTCATTTTCAAAGCAATGATTTATTCAATATTAGGGGTGGAACATCTTTTTCATTGTACAAATTGTTGCATATATAAATGCTATTTCTTTGGGGGCAATTGATTTTTAAGAAAATTTTCTTACCAATGTTGAAAACCAGCAGTAGCCCGTCTGCTCCGCCAGATGAATCCAATTTTCCTGAAAATAATGTATTTAATAAGAATAAAATGTGTTTCAAAATAATGTAAAATAATGATTGAATATGCACAAACTATGTAACACTATTTTTCCCTTTTAATTCTCTTACAGTTCCCAATTTATGAACTAATTAAATATTAAATTGTAGGCTACTTTAAAACTTTATTATGAGGTATAAAATAAATATTTTTTGTGACTTGATAGTGAAAAGTATGGCGTTTTTTTTTGGACTCTAATTTTAAGAATTGTAAGATACATTATGGCGTCTTGTAAGACCGCATTAAAACATCTTATAGAGCTCTTATAGAGCTGTTTATTCTGATTTTATGTATTTCACCCCATTTTACCACGTTATTTATGGGTGTTCCAATACAAATATTTTCAACTCGGTGTTCTTGTTCATGGTTTCAAAGTATTCCTATACCAAATTTGATCCAAATCGGTTTTTTATCCAAACCAAGCAAGCAGGAGTTACTTTCATATTTATAAAATACAGGTATCGCTTTGAATTGGTTGATGTTTTTACAATTCTGTCCAGAGAATCTTTTAATATCGTAAAAAAATAGCTGAGAGGGAGTGAGTTTTACATGTTTTGAGGGAAATTGCGAACTTTTCAACTTACATTATTTTGAGCCTGTGAAAACAGACACACTTATAATACTAGTAGATCCTATACTATAATGAATATTGGCTCCGAGAATTAGGTCGGTGATTTGGACGTTCGTACCACCCAAAAGTTTTCATTTTTTAACAATTAAACGTTCATAACAAATCAAATTAACCTTCGCATTTACCCCTTTGGGAGTTTGGGGGTTGGTTTTTATAGGTAAACCCTTCAATTTTATTAATTTCAAGTATAGTTCAATAATTTGATGCGTTTGAATTTCAATAACGCGATTTTATCCATGTAAGGGTGGCATGAGTGCATCTGGAGATCAAGATACCTCCATTACAAATTTCTTGCAAATCGAATCAGCTGCTTATGCGTGAAAACCAAGACAGACAAACAGATCAAGTTTTTTCGCATTTATAATATTAGCAAGGATTCTTTTTTTAAGAGAAAATTGATAATAATAAAATATTCTTTGAAAACATATGAATAGACAAAATCAAAATTTAATATATACACAATTGAGAAAAACGAAAATATTGTTCCCGTTTTTATTTTTATTATTGTTGTATATTACAACCCCAGAAAAAATATTTTTATAAATTGACAATAAAATTATTGAGTAACCATTGAAATAGAAGAAAACATTGAGAAGCATTTCATTTGTATTGTATTCGATGAATAAAAAAAAACTTTTAACAAAAAGAAAACTGACTTCAAAAGAAAAACTTTTCCAAAACAAATTAATATGCACTTAAAAAAATAATTATAACATAATGTAGTTAAAATTATAGTTATTTTTGGAGTCGGTGTCAGCCAAGGAAACAACTCTGACAGAATAGTTTGCTACATTATTTGTAATTTGTAATTTGTTTTGGAAAAGTTTTTCTTTTAAAGTCGGTTTTTATTTTGTTTTTTTTTTTTTATTTTGTGATTTTTAGTGAATCTGAAGTACACGAACTATTGTGTCAAGTGGGCTGTCAATGACTAGCTATTAAATAGACAAATCGATTATCGTAATAATCATTAAATCGATTCACGCGTTTGGTCTTAGCGGACCAAACATACAAACATAGGCTGATAATGAAAATCGACAAACTATGGTAAGTGGAGTATCGTTGAATAGGTATTTGGAAATCCTAAATAAAAACCGTAAAATAAATAAAAAATAAAAAAATTAAAAAATCTGACTGAGTGAAATATAAACTGAAAAGAAAAAAAATCCAGCAGTTTACATAGCGATTTTAACAGTCGGGACCCATTATAATCTTTTTCTTTTGAAGTCGGTTTTCTTTTTGTTTAAATTTTTTTTTATTTTGTGATTTTTAGTAAATTTGAAGTACACTAACTAATTTGTCACTAAAAAAAAGAATCATTGAAATCGGTTGGCGTGATATAGAGTTATTCGTCCTCTTGTCGTGCATACATAATGCAAATTTAAGACTTTTATGGTTTTCTCATGGATGACGTTGGCAGAACTTGACCAAAATAAAATGGGATCACACGGGAAGCACTAGCTTTCAAACAGATAAAAAATCGTCCAAATCGGTTCACCCACTCGAAAGTTCTGAGGTAACACACATAAAAAAAAAATACAGTCGAATTGATAACCTCCTCCTTTTTTGTTTGAAGTCGGTTAAAAACAGATTTGTACTAGTTTGATTACAATTTGTGATTGATGAAATATAAATAAAAGTTACCAATGATATTTGTGTCGAAGGAAAATGTAAATTCCAATATAACGTCCAGTTTTCACTTACAGGGTGCTTCTTAAAATTGACATATGCTTGAAAATCGATATGTAAATTTAATAGAGGAAAATGCTTCAAACGAAAAATGTTAGTTTCAAAGACACATCTTATACCGGAATCGAAATTTTCAGGTTCAAATAAAATCTAACTCTGATTCATGACAAACATTAGATACACGTTTTAACTTAAAATGTTGTTCTCTATAAATACACAAACATTTTTTCTAAACTGAATAGCTTAGATTGTAATTAATAGCAAAAATCTAGTTTTTTGTACCTTTGTTCATTTAATTTAAACAAAAATGCTCTTTATAGAAAAACGAACCACTTTTATTGGATTTATTGAAAAATATTTTTCGAAGAATGTCTAGATTTCGCAAAGATATTTATAGGAATCAGCAATTTTGATACGAAAAAACAATTTTGGGTAAAACTTGTCAGTACGTTTTTTCCTAAACTGTACGGTCTGCGGAAAAATGTTTCGAACAAAAAATGTTACTTTTTAAATCAATACCAACTTTTGTAACTTAAAGTGTTCATCTTTTGACTGCGAATTAAAAAGTAGATTAAGCTTACCGTTGAGCTTCAAAAACTAGGTCAAATTTAATATCTGCGTAAGATGTGCGTCTACACACCCAATATTTTTCGCTTGAAGCATCTTTATCGTAAAAATTAATAATTCGAGTTTCAAGCATATGTCAACTTGTATAATGCCTGACAGCAAACTAGTATAACAAAATCGTGGACCAAAAGAGCCATAGTAGAATTGGAGCGTTTTGCGTTGAATTGGAGCCACGGAAAATTTCAATAATAATTAACTAATGCCCCCAGAATACTTTGCTCAACTTTCCACTTCCGAAATAAAGACCGAAAGCAATGATCGCCGTCTTGAATTTTATAAATTTTGTCAATTATCTCGCTAAAGATGCACACTAAAATGGTTAGGACAAAAAGGGGTTATCCACCTTCGAAGGAGCATTCTTAAAACTCTTTATCCTTTCAAACATACAAAACTTGAGAAAAGTTTCATGCAAAAATTTTTATTATATACTATGTATTATATGGGAATATTAGTCATAAGTGAATGACATATATGTGTGGCTATCTAAGAGTGCTACTTACATCACATAAAAAACAAACGATTTCCTAATCAACATTGTCTATACATGGTATTTCAACAATTAACTCAGTCAATTGTTTGTTTTCACTTGTTTTCACTTAAAATTTATATGAATATTTATGAAGGCGATCACCTCTTTTAAAATCTGTTGGAAAACTTGACTTGAATGTACGCGAAGCATCCCTTATCTATCATAAAAATTTCTTCAGACGTCGGTATAAAATTTTAACGCAAACCTCGATGTATGATTTTCCTGTACTGTAATATGTTTGTATGATTATTAAGCGTTTTCCATTAAGAGTGTCTGAATTTTAAATTTAAATTAAAGGGTGTACCATTTTAATCTATTACTGCTTTTTGCTTGTTTTGTAGATAACTAATCAAAAAATAGCTTAAGCAAAGGATAGAGTGAGGGAGGGGAGATATAAAGTAGAGTTTCATATTCTGACATTAGATTGTACCCAGTTTTTTGGGTTGCCTCAATGGTCAATTTAGATCCAAAAAAGTAAGAGATAGAAAACTCTTTAAATTATAAAGTTGATTTCATAAAAAAACTATCATTTCTGAATAAATTCGACTCAAAAATACGTCATTCATGCTTTTAATCGGAGAAAGCACGCTAGCTATAGAAAAATGCTTTGGACAAAAGTTGTCAAAGATATTAGAGAATATTCGCTGTGTCCTTGACTTTGAACTGAAATTCAAGTTTTACGGTCATTTGACCTTGATGTTCAAATGATCTTGAAAATATCGTCAAACTTGTAGAGATTGTATGAGATCTCAAATTAAACCTTTTTTGTCATGAAATTCTGTTAAACTCTTTTTTTTTGTGATCCACGGTGATAAAATGTAAGAACCAAACTATAAATAAATATAAATTTTTGAGACCTTTGGTCTACTTCAGAAATTACGCATTAAAATACAATTGGGCAAGTTAAAATTGCTTTTTCACGGAGGGTTTCCTTTAACTTCATTTAACCGAACAACACATTACAATCATTTGCAAGCTGTACAAGGAAAGATACGAACCTTCGTGTAAGAAGTTTCAATTGAAATTGATTGAAAAATTTTGAAACTGGCCATGAAACAAAATAGGAAGTAGAAATTCACCGAGTATTTTTTTAATAAATTTTAAAAATGTTTCGATTTTAAGTTTTTTTTTAAACTTTTTTACTATTGCGGTTAAAGATTAGTCAAAGTAAATCGAACGGAAAGAAACCAATATCTATATAGGCTGTTTTATCATTGCCTGTAGAACTCTACACTTCCTGAATAAGTTTATCAAGACGAACGAAAAAGCTTTTTTCCAAATTTCGATCTGACTCCTAATGCTCGAGAAATTATTATTAGGAAAATTAATAAATTCATCCATTCACAGAGCATTGAAAGTCAATATAGTCGTGCACTTGCTTATACGGAGAGGACTATAAAAACACTGTAAAATAATTTAACTCAGCAATGAAAACTGAAAACATAAACAGTTCGATGTCTTTATCATCGCATTAATTTATCAAATTATCTCACTTTCTTCGATTATTTATGACAGTTGTTACAATTTCTGAGAATTCGAACACTATAAATAAGACATCTACTTGGATATACCAGGAGCCGTAGGTATTCGAGTTTGTAAAATATAAGGACCACATTTTGTCAATTAGTTTTTGTAAAAAGCTTATGGGCTTATGGATTGCTCCAATTTTTGTATTTCACCCCTTCCACAGAAGCAATTAAATGTAAATTTTTTTAACCGAAAAAAGCCATCCTTTTTTTTCGTCAAATTGACCGTTTTCAAGTTCTTGACAGATTATCGTTTGGTAAAACTCTAAAAAGTCATTTTCAAAGCTTACAAATTAAATTTTTAAGCTTTTCTTATAAATCCTAAAATGATCTTTGAACATATATTTGATTAGCTTTTGACAGCAAATTGTTATTGTTTACAATTGTCACTGCCAGATTAAATTATTTTACAGTTTTATAGTAGCTCCCTCCATATAAGAAAAATGCACGCTTAACAAGCCTACTGATTTTCTTCAGCCCTGTCAACGAATGGAGTCGGTAAAGAGATCTTTTTCGTTGGTTTGATAATCTTTTTCAGGAAGTGTTCTACAGTCAATTATACAACATCCTGTATGTAAATGTTTATAAATTACTTTAAATCAAATTTTGCGTTCAATCAAAAGTAATATAGAATCTATGTTTAAGAACATCTTAAATCTATTATGAGAGCTACACTTATTTTGAATACATTTTAAGCATAGGGCTATTATGTTGTAACTGTATAAGCACAGAATGTATACTTGAGAGGTTAGTTACAAAAAACCAGAATTTCAACTTAATAGGCTAAAATTGTATAACCTTTGAAGTACATGGCCTTAGTTACTTTAAGATAGTGCTACTACAGTAGAAATTGTCAATACATGTATGGGCAAGACTCTCTTCAAAAGTATGGTATTCAAATGTTAGTATTTTCCATGGGAATTCGATAAAGCGACATTTTTTCCTTACTGTTTACGAAAAAAAAAGCAAATAAATAATTGTAACTAATAATTTAGAACCCTACAGACTATTATAAACAATTTGGTAATGTTAAGCCAATAGAGTTACGGAAAAAACGTGTTGTTGTTGGTTATAGGTCTCAAGTTTTTGAAGTGAAAACTTCTTTAGTGACGTTGGGCACTTTTTGTTAGGGTAAAATGTTATGGGACAGGCTTATAGCAGTATATCTGTAGCTATACAGCTGACGTATTGTGTAACATTAGTATTGTGTCCATATATAACAAATATATTGAAATTTATGTAAATATAAACACTATTCACAAATCATATGATTGTATATTAATTGTTATTTCAATTGAATTGTATTTATATTTTGTCATAATCTTGTACAGCGGAGGGTCAATAGATGTGAAAACCAGATTCATGTTGATAATTTTAATTCAAATATTATGAAATTTCAAATTTTGATACTAAAAGTTCTAAGTTTTCGATTCTATCGGCAGTCCGAATGATTGCCAATTTTTTTGTTTTAACCTCTGCACGTGAGCTCGAAACCTGAGGAATGGACTTATTAAATAAATTCGGCTGGAATTTTTTTTTTTTTGCTTCCTTGTTTTTCAACGGTCAGAGTATAATTTATATGGAAAATTTAACGGTCTTGAAATTTTGAATTTAAAGAAATTAATAGAAAGATCCGTACAGCAACCCCGCCCAGAATTGAACGTGAACGTGTTGTTGTTGGTTATAGGTCTCAAGTTTTTGAAGTGAAAACTTCTTTAATGACGTTGGGCACTTTTTGTTAGGGTAAAATGTTATGGGACAGGCTTATAGCAGTATATCTGTAGCTATACAGCTGACGTATTGTGTAACATTAGTATTGTGTCCATATATAACAAATATATTGAAATTTATGTAAATATAAACACTATTCACAAATCATATGATTGTATATTAATTGTTATTTCAATTGAATTGTATTTATATTTTGTCATAATCTTGTACAGCGGAGGGTCAATAGATGTGAAAACCAGATTCATGTTGATAATTTTAATTCAAATATTATGAAATTTCAAATTTTTATACTAAAAGTTCTAAGTTTTCGATTCTATCGGCAGTCCGAATGATTGCCAATTTTTTTGTTTTAACCTCTGCACGTGAGCTCGAAACCTGAGGAATGGACTTATTAAATAAATTCGGCTGGAATTTTTTTTTTTTTGCTTCCTTGTTTTTCAACGGTCAGAGTATAATTTATATGGAAAATTTAACGGTCTTGAAATTTTGAATTTAAAGAAATTAATAGAAAGATCCGTACAGCAACCCCGCCCAGAATTGCGTTGACACTGTTTTGAACATGTCTTGAAAGTAGCCCTAGGCCATGTATTTCTAGCATACAAAAGCTTCTAACTGAGTTTTGTGTATCTATAACTTCCTAAGTACTACATAGTATGTATGCATGCTTTTATATGGAATTTGTTTTATTAAATTTGAAAGTTCAAACAATCATTGTATATACGTAATAGAAGTAGATAGATAGATAGGAACCTACTGCATTTGAAAGTATGTAGGTAAGTATGTTTTGTGTATACTTCTAGGTATACAGAGAGGTCCAACTAATAACAGCAGCAGTTCTCAATACGTCAAAAAAGTTTGTTTGCTTTTAAAAATGCATAAAAGAGAGATAAATTAATCGAAAATTATAAAATAAATTAATAAAATACATTCATTTAAATATATAGTAACAATAAATTAATAGAACAATCAATAAAATATGTACTAATAGTAAATTAGTAACCAATAATTAGCACAAAGCCGTGACAAAATTACAAATGAGTTGCTAAAAGGAACAAGAGCAGAACTGGCTCCTATTCTGACTAAAATCTTCAACAATGTTATAGCTTCAGGAGTCATACCTGAACAGTGGGAAACATCTAATATAATCCTAATATAAGACTGGTCAATCTACATGTTTCGAGCCAAAGTCAAGATACAGCAAACCAGTACATGTAAAAAGTCGTAAATGTTCCGTAGAATTCAATGCACTATTTTTTTACACTTTTAAAGAACGGGATGACATTAAAAATGGCTGCGAAAGTTGGTCGAAAACAGTTTTTTTAGGTTTTTTTGAAAAACATGCTAATTATTAATTAGTAACGCGTAACTTTTAATTTCGGATCGATCTAACCCAGATAGATGTCAAAAAATTATCAAATAAAAAATTTATTTAAAAAAAAAAAAAAAAAAAAGAAACTGTTAAAAATAGAATTTTTTTGAAACGCCCATATCTCCTTGAAAAAAATTTATTTTTAAACGACCCTTAGTAAAAATTTAGTCTTTAATATGCCCAAGAAGAGTGTTTTTGCAAATTTGAAAAATATTGAAAAGTTTGGGCAATCGCTTTTATAGACCAAAAGTTGTTTTTCTTTAAATTCCAATAGCTCATATACGGGTGTTTTTTAAAAACGTTTCTGTGCTTAAAAGTTTCTTTAATAGTTGCCTGAATATGTGCGGATATTGCGCGCTTGATTATTTGATCGATAACATTCGAAATATCGGTCGAAAAATCAGTTGTTGAAACATTTTGAAACACTATATTAATTATTTTTTCAATTTTTTATATAGTAAGTATATTTGCTTCTAGTTGATATTTTATTTTATTAGTGAGGTCTTAGTTATTGATGGAGGTTTTTTTCTTCACAAATTTGTATCTCGGTTACTAAAATTTAACATTGTGCTCAAAATAGATAGACTAGACTATATACAAAACAAGGACCAAGAGAAGATAATGAAAGAATACTGGTCACTCAAAGAAATCATGAAGGCCAACGAGCTTAGCATCGGTACAAAATGGTCTACGACACCTGCATTCACGTACGGCTGCGAGACATTGTTTCTCTCAAAACAACACCAAGATAAGCTGTAAAGCTGTCAAAAAGCGAAGGAGAGAAGCATGATAGGCATCCAGAAACAAGATAGTGAACGAAACACTTTTATAAGAGCGAAGACAAGAGTCTTGTGTAAAGACAAAAATGTTTTTCAAACTTCACACTACTTCAAATCTCTACTCAGGGTGTGAATATTTATATAACTTGTTTTCTGATTCGGCATTGAAATGTTCTTAGCCTTAACGCTGCATTATCTAAATGTAGACCTCACACATAATATTTATGAAAAATATGCAACTGAGAAGGGAAAAAAGGATTTTGAATTGATACGAAATTTAGTCTTTTAAAATGACTGCATTTGAAAATTAACGTGTCTCTAATATTTAAAATTTTATTCTCTACTTCTGATATTCTATGGGTTTTTGAACAGGAGTAATCTGTTTCAGAGATATGTGGTATGAAAAATCGCAAAATATAAGTACTGAATCGAATTTGAAGGTTTAGATGCTCATGCGACGCCGGACGTACCGTTTTCGAAGTAGAAGCAAAAAACTGAAAAAACAGCAATAACTTCCCAGCTACTGGACTTTTTAAAGGTATACACATCTCCTGGAATTGCGCAAACTCATATTACACGCATTTAGGACCAAATAAGAGTATTAAAACGACTACCAGTTTCAGAATTTTAATTTGGTTTGCCATCAGGTGCTTATACTGTATATCTTTTGTTATATCACTTACCAGAGAAATCTAGACATACTGTTTGTTTGTTTGGGAAAAAACACTTTCAGAAAGCCCAGTTGGTGGTTAAACATAATTTCAGAAAAAGAACCATTTCTATCTAGAAAAGAATCATTTGATGTAAGAGGAGTAAATAATTATCATTATTTGAATGTTATGTGCCATTTAATGAATTCCAGCGGTAATAAGTTGTATCAACCTGTAAACTACACTTGTATATGTACAATGTATATGTATATGTTTTTATAGGTCAAATTCAATCAATAACCATTGTCGAACATTGAACCTTTTTTTCTAGTATATGTAACAATGTATGAAGTAATGTATAATACTTTTTTCAAAATGCACGAAAACCAAACAGAATTTATTTTAAAGTTTATTTCTATATGTAGATAGAAAGCCATGTCACGATAAAACTCTGATACTGTCTAGATAAACAACATATTTTAATAGCATGGATAAATATTTCATTATATCTTCAGGAATATCACCGTAAAAAACTCCAACGATACAATTATATTTTAAATACTAGCTTTTGCCCACGGCTTCGCTCGTAATTATTTCGATTCATTTTAATATATTCCATAAATGATTCATTGAATGAATCGTTGATTCATTTAGAGAACCAATTTTAAAGATTTAGAGCACCAACTTTACATCACGTTTGAAAACAACGTGGTATTCGTCCATGGAGTTCGTTCTCTGTGCTCCTTTAAAGAATGAAATAAAAAAGTGATACAGTATACTTTTCTCTCAATTGCTTCTGATAATGATTCATTTAGTAAATCATTGATTCATTTAGAGATCCAAGCTTTATCTCACTTATCTCCTCTATTTACTGCAATATATACAATGTCAACTTTGAAGACTCAAATCCTACTCTCCAATCTGCTTGTCTTCACCTAGTCCGCTCCCTTAAGGTCAGCTTTACTTACATCCCGTTGGAAAATAAGGCGGCATTTGGTGACGTATTTGGCTGTGCTCCTTTAAAGAATGAAATAAAAGTGTGATACAGTATACTTCTTTCTCAAACCATGAACACATATATCAATTTGTACAATCCTACCTTAAAAAATGGCAAACTTTCTTCCCTATTTTAGCCCTTTGAACAATGAATTTCTTGAAAAAAAAAGTAATACAGTAAAGTTTTTTATTGAACCATGAGTTCATAAATCATTTTTTGCAATTCTAACTTCAAAATTGATAAAGTTTCATGCAAACTTTCAACCTTATTTTGAACCCCTTACGGTTAAAAGACGGTGTATGGTTGCTCTTCACACATCTGATAATTAATCACATGAGACAATAGAATTTTTAATTAACTTTTCTCTATTTTTTGTGTGGCTATTTTTAATTAATTTTAATCAGTTTTTTCCATGAACCCAAGCCAATACCATCATTTTCTTAAATTAATTATAATATTATATAGGTAACTACATCGATTTGTTAACCAATCCAAATTGATATAAAAAAACATTACTTTATTACGAATATAATGGTATAGGCTTCCCTGTAAAAAAACCTTTCATGGAAATTGGTTAAAATATTGGTTTAAAATTGGTAAAAATTTCGTAGATATTTTATAGAAACGTTACTCTATTAGTAATTATAGTAGTGGGTATATTAAATATTATTGAGATATTTGATTTTTTTACAAAATAGATCTATTATTCTAATTTTCCTTTAAAAACAATTCAAATCTCTATCTTCGATGTGTTTTCTCTCGACTTTTTCTGCCGGTTAAAATCTTAAATATACAGCAATATAATCATCGTTTCAAATATTTCATACAACGATAAAATCTAGTTTCAGACTTTGAGTTTATAAATAATGATTCCAAACATACCGCTTGTGAGAAGTAAAATTAAAATTATCTGTAAATATATACAAACCACATGAAGTTAAAAAAAAAAAAAACTATAGAATCATGACAAACATGCATACGTTCATCTATATTTGTCTATATCTATAGTTATTAACATGGGTTTTCCATATAGAAAATTTACATCCCCTTTTTTACCCCTTTAGGAGGTGAATTTTGGAAAATCTCATCGGATGCCTATGTACATACAAAGAACACACTCTCCAAGTTTCAGGTCTCTACGATCAGCGGTTTAGGCTGTGTGATGATCCGCCAGTCATTCAGGACAAAGAATTTTTAGATTTAGATATTGGAAGGTGCCCAGCATGGTGACGAAAAACTAATTTCAAGACGGCTGAATTTTAGATTAGAAAATCACCTATTTGGTTCATTTCCACTTGTCCGTCGTCTGGAATCACGATAATTTAAAAACGAAAAATTTTCGAAACTTTAGTACACTGCACAGGTTTTTTAACTTTTATAATTTATTAAAAATAATCCCCAAGCACTAATATTCAACACTGTCTATACAGGGTATTTCAACAATTAAACCTGTCAAATGTTTATTTTCACTTGTTATTTCTAAAATTATTTTAAGGCAATTTTTTTAAAATCATTTTTATGTACCTTTAAAAATGTATATGCATATTTCTTAGGTTCATATTTTTAACGAGTCAGATGCTTTTCTAATAACTTTTATTTGCTACGCGAAAATTCAGTTAAAGTGCAAGACTTACTTCATGATATGTTCAATTATCTATAAGTCCTGCCTTCCTACCTAGTTTCAATAAGAAAATATATATTCAAAACTCAGTTGTTTTAAAATTTACTTTCAAAAAGGTTGTCGGGTACTAAGAGTATCCAATTTGAAAAAGTTTTGAACGACATGCTCTGGGTCAGTTGTTAACTTAATTAAGCTAGGTACAATTTATATACTAATTTTTTGGTATCAAAATCTATTTTAGTTAATTTTTCTGGTGGCGGCGGGAATCAAACCCAACAACTATATCTCGTGTTGAAGCTGGTAGACTTTCAGGAGACTACGCTATTTGAACTTTAAGACTTAATTCGTTAACAATTATGTAGCATACCAAAAACAATAGAGAAGGAAGAAGAATTCTCTATGTTTATACACACACACAAACTATTAAAGAATACAACCTTTTAATTATATACCTATATTATAAATTATAATAATTAAAAGGATGTATACTTAAACGGATCTTCTTTCTTCTTTCTAAAACGAATTAATTTTAATATTTTAAGTTCAGATTCTTAAAGCGGATACTTAGGAAATTATTTTGAACCTATCTTAGTTGAATGTTGTGTTCACTGAACCGCAAAGGGGGGGGGGCTGTTACAGTCGTAATTCTATATGTAATTTCCTATATAGCCAAGTTACATCCACACAGCTGTGACGATTTTTATTTACTTGGTGGGTATCGTAATATTACGTACTATATATATGTATATATATTAACAAACTAAAAGTTTAAGATTTCTTCTATCTTTTACACCTTGTCTGCTGACAATTTTTGTTAATAAATTTCTCGGACTTAATTTGGAATACGCAGAAAATGAACCTTAAATATTATCATAGTAAGAAACATTTTTTCCCAGCCAGACCAATTTTTATGCATAAAATAGATGCAAACCTTCGTTCAGGAAAAACATTTTGATGCTGTCTCTACATCTGCGTTTTTTGAAAAAAAGAAGTTTTTACAAGAAGGTCATGTCCAGACACCACGTTAATTTTTTTGCTGAAAGAAGGTTTGATATCTATTTTATTCAAAACTAGCTGGGAACTACCCGCTTTGCTGGGCAACATCCCCACTTGCACCCCTCCCTCCACATTTCCTTGCGTTGGATAACAGTTTTGTAATGTACACGTCATGCTCTTTTATTTGATACCCCACTTAGGTATATTTGTAAATATTCGATATTTCCTTCCCACTTTCTCGCTACACCTTTCTACCCTCCGAAGGTTAAAAAAATTTCTAAATGTAATTTAAAACATTCTGAGCAAGTTTTGAACTATTAAAAGCCATAATTGAAAAATATGAATTTTTTATTCATGAACACCCCCGCAACCCCCCTTGTGGGTGGAATTTCGTAAAATCCGTTCTTAGCTGACCTCTACTTGGCAAAAGGAATATTCCTGCCAAATTTCAATTCTCTAGGTCTTATAGTTTCAGAGATATCGTGATGAGTGACTATCTATCTATATCTATAGAAAGTCTCCTATATATATAAGATAATTGGTCTGTCAGCGAAAAAATGTATTTTGACTACAAACTTCATTTTTTAAGCTTCATTTTGTGCGCATTCAAAATTTATTAACAAAAATGGCCAGCAGACAAGTTGTAACAGATAGAAGATATCTTAAACTTTATTTTTTTTTAAATCCAAAGAGGTGTAATGAAGAACATTTTCGTAAAAAAAATTATTTATATCAAACGATCTGTCAAAAGTTAATTAAAATTGTTAAGCAGACAAATTTCTAAAAAAATGAATCATTACTTACTATGAATTGTTTAAATTTCAAGCAGGTGTTTCGAAAAAAAGTCATTTTTTTAAGCTTTATTTAAAAAATTAAAAAAAGATAACAAGTAACAAATTTGCATTAGTCTGGCAGGCGTAACATGTTTTCAGCCATTTTCGCTTTATAGTTTGGAGGGTGCAAAGTTGTTAGATGGGTACCTTGTTCTGTTATGCACTTTTATACCAATACCTCAATAATTCAAATATAATCGCATCCAATTATATAGTTGGATGAATTTGAATTATTGAGGTATTGGTATAAAAGTGCATAACAGAACAAGGCACCCATCTAACAACTTTGCACCCTTCTTGCACCCACACGAGTTAATAAAATCCATCCTTTAAGGACACATAAAGCATATTTAAACTTATTCATAGTCCCGTTAAAGATCTGAAGACAAAGGTGAAAATTAATTGATTGTGGGTAAAGTTAATTCATTTTAAAATGGATATCTGACTTTTGAGTTACTCTGTATTATAAAATAAAAGATATTATTTAATGAAATCTTCTAAACAATTAACTTGGCAAGTAATAAAACTATAACATTCATAACAATAAATGCATGTACACAGCATCATCTAACATCTGGTGGTAGTGAAAACTCGTTACATAATGAAGGTGAAATTGCCTAACTTTTTTATTTAATATCGTAATACAATAATTAAGGTTGTTGTGAAACTGAAAGGGGATCTCATTGTTCCTCTCACTCTGTTTCCATACAAAATGCATAGAACAAAATATCTCTTGTCAACTTTAATTAAAAAGTTTTTTAAAAATTTTAAATTGATGAAAATATCTAATTTTGTCTATTTTTATTATATATTTTTTAATTTGAAGATTCTATATGTAGTTATTTCCAAGAGTCTTAATGGTTCAAAATATATTTTTATGTATTTTAAAAAAGTTATATGTGACGCATAAGGTTTAACAACACTGAAATGTTTAAGGTTACTTTGTACGAGCAGCTCATTATGGCATAGCAAAAAAAGTGCTTGAAAATATTAGTAGTCCAATTGTGTTTAAACAGAATTATTTGATTAATGGATTAATAAAACACCGCATTATATTATTAAATAAAATTATTTTTTGGCAATACAATGACATATCTTAAACACATGTGCAACGTTACCAAGCCTAATTGTAACAATAATTTAGAAAAAAAAAATTAAAGCAAAGAAAAAGTTACAAAAAATCGTAGTGCAGAACCTGCGTTAGCTAAGCGAATTTCCACAGAGATTGAAAAACTACACATTTTTCTTAGAATCGAATATCTCATTTTTAACTTTCCAAGAATTATCATTTCGAAAACTAAGCGCTTACAGAAAAAATCACTGGAGTACTTTTTTTACTTAAAACTGATCTAAAAATACACAAATATTTTTTATTTTGAAACAATTCTATATAAATTTTATCGATGGTCATTTTTGACATCTATTAGGTAGAATAGACATTTAAAGAAATTTTTCCGAAATTCCATCATCAGTACAAAAGCAATAGCTTCATTTCCTTTGGCGATTCGCTGAAAACATATATAGTCAAGTGACAGAAGAGTCCATCTATGACGATATCATACATCTGTTCGTGCCAAATATGCCCATGAAATATGCATCAGGATAACTAAATATGAATAGAAAGAATTTATTTGCCTCATTGTTTTAATTAAAAAAAAAAAAAAAAAAAACTCTAAAATAATCACAGGAGTTGGTTTTATGTTTCTTGGCGGCGATAACATAAAATCAACAGACAAGAATTAGAGAAACAGTTCTTAGGTTAACTAAATGTACGAAATTCTTTACTTAGATAAAGATTTATAATTTGGCATTTAATATTTGATGAACTACATATAGATAAGTACATGTATAAATAATCTGTTTAAAGACATTAAAGAGGCGTTCTTACGTATATAATATTAAAATCAAATTGTGTACGGTACATACACACCTTCTTCAAAACGGAAATTCACAAGAAATAACACGCAAAATCTAACAACGCATATATAAATGAATTTGTTACGCTTGGAAAAATTATCTGACACGTATTTTATAAGCAACCAACAGCGAATTACATTTCTTTTTCTTCTTCTGTTCTTTTCACTTACTTATTGTATAATACAAAAGTATCTGTATCTACACTGTCTATCTACATGGATTCAGATATAAGAAAATCTATTTATATTATTCCATATGAAGTATCTGAAGTTATTCTGGAGCCAACTGTTATAAAACTTTCGCGATGTTAATATTTCTTGCAAATATCAGTCTTTATTGTCCCTTACAAAATCTTTTAAAACAACTGAAAAAAAAAATGTTTATAGTCTAGTTTACAAGTGCCTTTTCTTTCAACTTTTTCGGCAATCTTGGACAATTATGAACACATCGATTCGGAATTGCATTTAGATGATTTTTGAAAAAAATAAAGTACCGCTTGTAAAAGTTGCAATAGCTATTATAATCCATTTAGTGAAAAAATAGGAGTTTAGTTTTTTGCAAGTATCTCAAAAAGTAATAGAAATTTTAGAAACGTAAAAAAAGAGTCAAAAAGAGGAGAAAATATTCAAAATGGAAGTCCCGTATACTGGAGTTGTGGGAACAATACTTCTAATTTTCCCATAGGGATAAAAATATGGTCGAAAACGAGTACTCTGACTTGCAAAGGTCAAGCAAACTTTTAAACACTTAATCATTTAAAGTTATTTAAACATTTTAATTATGAAAATTAAGAAATGAAAATTCAAGCACATGCTGGATAAATGAATGACCGATAATCCAACGGCAAAAAATTTTTATCGGAAATTTTCAACGAGTTAAGCAATAGTTTATTAACAAGGTTTTACTGCTTAATCATGAACATTGCAAGTGAGATAATTAATAAGCTATGAACCTGAATTTTTTTTTCTTTGTTGGAGCTATTCCTGAAAATCATAAAATTACACTCCAGTTGGAAAAATTAAAAAATTTGCATTTTTCAATCTTTTATCACCAATTGAACTGTTCAATTTTTTTTTCATCGGATTATTTTTCTTCCAATTTATGCAGTAAGTGGCTGAATTTTTCATTTCTAAATTTTCATATTTAATATGTTTAAATGACCTTTAATGATTGAGTGGCTGAAGTTACGGCTTAGCTTGGCTGATGCAAGCCAGAGTACCCGTTTTCGGCCATACAATTCTTGGAGTTTTTCAGATACTTAAAAACTTAAATCCCTTTTTTTACGTTTCAAGGTCTTTAGAGTCGAATAGTATGGTTTTTAAAAGGATGTCCGTGTGTGCACATGTATGTATGTATGTATGTTCGGATTCGATTTTCGCTTCGCGTATCTCAAGAACAAATGATGACATTGACATGGGAACAGTTTCATTTAACGTATAATTATGTAACTTGGACCTGATTATATTTTGAGCAAAATCGGTTTAGCCGTTTTTTGTACCGAATGAAAAATTGTATAATTGTCATTATTATCACTTATAACTTATCATTTACATAGTTTTAACGTCATCGGGGGTGCAGCGGGCGAAGCCCTCGCTAGGGTTGCAAGGGGCGAAGCCTCTGGATGGGTGCAAAGAGGGGGCCAAGCCCCCTAAAATGAAAAAAATAAATTGTTTAAAAAAATTGTTTACAATTAAAATTTAATTTTAATAAAAACATGAGATATTTTTTTATCCTTTCCACTGGGAAGTTAGTCGTGTGGACCTTTCGTGTCGCATCTAGACCGCTTTTTGTCAAAATCATCTGTATGCCATTCCGAATCGAATGATACTTTGTTCATAATTTTCCGAGATTGTTCAAAAAAGAAGTGTGGAGGTCAACTCTACACATGGAGTGTGTAGAGTTGTCAGATGAGGTCGTGTTTTTTCAATTGTTCTTAAATAATTAAAGTTTTTATTAAGTTAATATTTGTAAGATATATTTATTTTAAAAGTAACGTTTTTTAAGTTAAGTGAAAGATATAGTCAACAATTTATTAAATATTAAATATTTACTAAATTATAACCGGTGATAAATTTTATATGTAACCACAATTTAATATTAGACAATAAGTGTTAGTGTCTTATTTAATTAGTGTGTGTTGTGTTAATATATATATATATATACATATGGTTTGAAAGAAATTGAACATTTAGAGATTTACAGAAAAAAAAAAAGAAGAAGAAGCTCTATAGAAATTTTAAGATTAATTACCAGTGAGTGCAAATACTAAATAACTTGCTATCGATTAAAATACCAAGAGATCATGTAGCGAACCATAGCTCAGTTGGTAGAAGCGTGGCACTCTAAACATAATTCGGACACTTTTAAGTGTTCGCTTCTCAACCGGGTCAATTAAATCTTTTTATTACAAATCTAAGATTATTCAATAAAATTAGTTTCAATTAAATTCATTTTTAAATACATTACGTACACCATTAACAACAAAATTAAAAATATATTATTCTACTGTAACAAATAAAAAATATAAATATAAAAAATAAACAGGAATATTAAAATGGACCAAAACGAAATTAAAAATATACTTCTAGAAATAAAACGTGACATGACTGAAATAAAAGACGAAATAAAATGTGTTAAAAATGATATGAAAAATCTAGAGTGTTCAATAGAAAAAAAATTAAGTGACATTATGCTAAGTAACACGGAGCTTAAAAATAAAATAGATGAGTGTGAAAAAAGATTATACTTCAATGATAAAGAGTTAAGGAAACGTAATGTGATATTCTTTGGAATAGATGAAACAGAAAATAATTATTATGAGCTTGAGAACATGATAATTGATTTAGTCAAAAATAAAATGAAAGTTGAATTTAGTGTACGTGATATCGATTTTGTTAGAAGAATAGGGCGCAAACATTCAAATAGCTGTAGACCAATAATATTGGGTGTCATATCATATAGAATAAAAATAGAAATTCTGAAACAAAAAAAATTTTAAAACAGTATGATATAACATTAAAAGAAGATTATTCGAAAGAGGTCCTAGAAATACGCAAGAACTTACAACCTGAAGTACACGATTTAAGGAAAAAGGGAATAAACGCTATAATAAAATTTGATAAAGTGATTCGACTAAATAGTAGTATGACTCATACAACTAAAGAAGATAATAGTCATAAAAAAAGATCGATGTCTTCTTCTCCATCTAAAGAGGCCATATTTGAATTCAAAAAATCTCTATTTTCACCCTTCAGCCAAAAGACAACAAAGGTTAATTCTACCAAAAGTATGAATATACAAGGTGGGCCGAAAATTAATGATTTTTGGAGACCTCGAACAAATTCAGCGCCTAAAGTGATTACAAGAAACGAAAACCTTACTAGTAGCACAAATTCAAAAAACGGACAGCAATTCTGAATTTGGCAAGCGATGGTAGAGACAACGACGGCAAATGCAAACAGAATATGGATAAATGCAAAAATGAATTAATTAAAAATAAATTGATAAGAAGAGATAAAATAGTGTTTTGGAATATTGAGGGAATCTATAAAATTAGAAATATTGATATTGTGAAATATTTAAGTGAATATGATATTGTCTTTTTGGTCGAAACGTGGACAGATTCAAACATAAATATAACATTAAATGGATATGAATGTAAACAGAAGGAATAGCAGTGTACTATAAATCACATTTGGTCAATGCAATTAGTAGAATTGATGATGAGAAGGATCAGGCATTATGGATCAAGTATGACTCGGGAGAAAAAACATATATATTCGCAGTGGTGTATAATCCTCCTAAATATTCGGAGTACGAAAATAGACAATGTTTTGGAGAACTTGAGAATGAATTTAAGAAACATCAAGAGAAATATGCAAATACAGAATGGATAATTATTGGGGATTTTAACGCGAGGGTCGGAATTAAAAACGATATAGATGCGAATGCGGAATCTGAAAAGGCTCATAATGAACATTTACGGAACTTAGAGGTATATGTCCCCAGCAGAAAGAACAAAGATAAGGAAACCAACGACTACGGGCATAAATTAATTAAAATGTGCCAAAATATGGACCTAATAATACTTAATGGAAGATGCAAAGGCGACCCGGAGGGAGAGTACACTTTCATATCAGACAACGGGCAGAGTGTTATAGACCTTGTACTTATGAAAACAATGCAGTTTACTAATAAAATAGACATTTCAGTAGGCGTAAAAATAAGCGAATCAAAACATCTACCAATTGAAATATCTGTGTATAATAAAAAGACTGTAATTAAGAGCAATAAAGAGATAATTGGGGACGATTTAGAAATATATAGGTGGAAAAATGAAAAATCAGAAGAATTTACAGAAAACGTTATGAGTAACGATTTTCAAATTTTTATGTACGGGGTAAAAGAGATGATAAGGCAAAACAGAATCAATGATGCGTATAATATATTTAAGATGTCGTTTCTGTGGGCAGGCAAAATTATGAAAAGTAAACCAAATAAAAATTTTGCGAAGAATGAAAGTACATGGTTTGATGAGGAGTGTCGAAGAGTTAAAAAAGAAGCTGCTGCAGAGCTTAGAAAGTTTAGGAAAAATGAAACTGAAGAAAATCTATTAAACTATCATTCCAAAAGAAAACAAAAAAGCAATTGTTACCTAGACTATCTGTTTTTATATAATTTTTTAATCTATGTACTGAAGTGAAGATTACGTGTTTAAAATAGGGATAAATTATTATAAACTAATTGGATCTATTTGCCTACAAAAATTTGCCTTTTTTTACATTTGAGGGTTAAACTTAAAATTTCTCTGTTAATAATTATAGAAGGGAAATAGATTGTAGTAAGCCCTCTTTGAAAATGAATTTCTTTTTTTAAATTCTTGTTTTATATTTTATACGTTTTACACTATCCTACAGCGAAAGTAATAACCTTGATAATATAGGTTCAAGCCTGGGACGAGATTATTTACCGTAGGGACATGGTTGGACACCAGGGCAATCCCAGTATTGAATGATAAAATCGTTTCAAAGGGTGACAGGTACAATTTTGATCATACGGTTTTCCTACAAAACCTGGATTAAACCACTTGTTATATTTTCTTTACAAAATAAATTTGGATTTTTTAACGCTCATCTTTGAAGTATCTACATGAAATTTTGTCCTTCAAAACTGATCAAAAACCTTTATTGTCGGTACTTACGTTTGACAACAACAAATAATAAACACAATTTTGTTACAATTTAAATAATATCTACTTCTACTAGAAATTAGAAGAGAACTAACTATTATCTATCATAAATGTATTAAAGATTTTTCGTATAATTTATGACTCTACAAAGTCACAAATAATCATAATAACATTTTAAAAATTATTAACACTTATTTACAATAAAATTTTACAGGTACTTCTTAAAGTTACACCTTATCAACAATAGCAATAAAAACATACCGACTTCTTTACAATTTATTGTAGTTATACCTTCTACTATCGTTGCGTTGTAATCATTACAAGAGGTCTATTACATTCAAGTCTAGAAATGTTACGATCTATTGGTTTAAACTTTTTACTTTGTAGTAGAAAGTTATTATTTTCACCCCAAAAAGGAAATAAAATATTTTATAAAAATCAGTTAACTAATGGTAATGGTATACAGATGTGTATGTATGGAAAACTCCAAAGAGGATATTACTTGTTGTTTAAAGAGTATTGAAGTGGACCATAAGAAAATTTAATACACAAGTTATCCATGTAAGGTCAGTACAGAACACAGATAAAGTACAGCTTAGTATATTAAGGTATTCTATTCACTATTTCATTTTCCGTAGATACTTAATTTTTATACCCTTAATATGAAACATATTTAGGTATATTAAATTTAATCCCAAGTCCTCGTTTTCCTTACTTTCAGCTGGCAGATTCTGCTATTTGACAACAGTTAGGAATAACAGTTTCTTTTACAAATAAATTTAATATTATTACCAAATCTTCTGTTTCGTTATATTTTGTAAATTATACATACACTAGCTTTGACTCGTGGCTACGCCCGCGTTTTTATCCGTAAATAACTGGCAAGATCGTTAAAAAGTGAATAAAATAATATGCAATTTTTTTTCTTGCCTTAATGGTGACATAAAAATGGAAAAGGTCATAAATCGTATCTTTCATGTTTTATGAAATGTCAAATAATTAATTTGTTTTCAATTTTTTATACCATGTATACCTATATGTAATATATATCAAGGTATATTAAATTTAGTCCCAAGTTTGTAACGCTTAAAAATATTGATACTACGAGCAAATTTCATGAAATCACCTAAGTAGTCCATTTGAGGTTGTCCGACGGTTTGTCTACCTGTCAAGTTGAAATTTTTATAGCGTGCTCAGGACGTAAAAAGTGAGGCTAAGTTCGTAAATGAGCAGCATAGGTCAATTGGGTCTTGGGTAATAAATGGCGGCCAAAAGGCTGCCATAATTGTGGTAGTTTTCTAATCTATTCTAATTTATAAAAAAAATAATGCAAGAACTAATATTCAATCAATTTTAGTAATCTTAATAAATTTTAGCTCATGTGTTATTCTGATATATGAGCTATATTGTTGTAGTTTCATTCAAACCTATTTGCTGGTTTTTGCGTGGATCTTGGCAAACAAACAAACATCCTTACCTTGACATTAGAATATATATTGATATTGGTGTTGCTGACATTTATAGATTTGAAAAATGTTGACCAAATTTTTATAGAAATCATTATTTATGCTTCAACTACTGTCAGGTGACAAATTTAGTATAATTGCCAAAAAATGGAATGTGTATTTCTGTAATCGAAATTCGAATGAAATACAAATAATTGGTCGAAGCAACTGTGATTTTTTGGAATTGCTATAATGAATATTTTTTGAAATGAAAGAAATAACGTCAATATTTAATAATAATGTTAACATTTTCATATAATCAAATCAAAAATTTACCAAGAGTGGGATTAATGAACAATATTTTGTGACTAAACATTTCTCAAGAAGTACACTATTGCCAATTAATCAACAGAATGAGAAATGAAACTCTACCACTGAAACGCAACCACCAAACAAATTGAGACGATTATTAATATGTTTATTAAATTCGTAAAAGTTATATAATTAAAACTTAAAGATGAAATTAAATAATTATTATATGTATTTTAACTATTACGTTTGAGATAAAGCTTGTACCATCGATGTATAATAAATATTTTCGTTCACGGAGTGTAATATTTAATAAATCAGATTTTTGAAAAGCATATGTTTTTAAATTGAAAATTTTAAATTTTTTCGAAACCATTCCGCATTTACGAAACATAATTATATATATTTATTCAGTTATGAAACATTTCAGGGGAATTCTTTCATTAGACTGTTGCAAATATAGGGAACAGTGCCGAGATTCATACGGACTTTAACCCTTGTAACTTGTACCGCACGACTCCGAATCCCCTTGAGCATTACTTCAGAGCTGTGCTTTTTGTCTCCTTAAAGTGTTTTCTCGTTGCTATTTGCCGTCATTTTGTGTACCCTAATTTACTACGCTGTGTACCTACTACCGATTCCATTTTTTAGAGACTTGTAGGTACAGGTCTATCAAACTCTCTCTGTGTTTGGTTCAAAACTTCGCAAGTAGTGTATTCTTTGTCAAAATTTATTTTCTAAGCTAAAATTGATCTCGCATCTTTTATCCTTTAAGACGAATATTTAATTATTATAACTTGTAGAGAACAAATCATTCTAAAAAATTGTTATAATTAATTTCTTTGCTTGGGCCAAATTGTTATAATTATTTGTTCGGTGCACAAATATTAACACATATCACATATCACAGAAAATATTAACACATATCACAGAAAGATTGGCCTATTTTATATGGTAATTTTTCAATTCTGAAAATAAAAAAGTTTAGTATATAATATAAAAGTGATTCCCATATAACATAATAAAATTCTCGTGTAATAGTATTAATTTTACTAATACCCACTTTTATTCTAATTTACATCCTATATTCGAAAAAATTCTAATTGTTTGAAATAAATTTGAATTTTTCTTCTATTAAGGATGTTCCAGCATGGTATTTGCAGTTTCTATGTTAAAGCAATGGTACAATTTTTTTTTCGACAGAATTTAACGAAAAATTAAATTTAAGAATTTAATAATGCTTACTATTAATTCCCAAAGTTTCAGAAATTTTGACCGTTTAAAATGGGAAATAATTATGCCAACGTCCCAATTTCGATCAATTTACGTCAAAATTAATATCTCGAAAGTGAAAATTAATTTCTAAATTTTTTTTTTAGAATTGTATTGTATAAACATTTTTTTCTACTTTTTCTTCAATATATAATAATATCATAAAAAATAGTTGGAGAGACCGGACATTTTACATGCTTTAAATGGGACATGACCCTCAAAATCGCGAACTTTGTCTTGAAATATCTCGCGATCTAAACGGTCAAAAATTATGAAATTTTAGGAATTCATAAATAAAGCTATTATAAACCCGAGAAAAAAAATTCGGCCAAATCTGTCGAAAAGTGATTTCATGCTGGTACTACATTAACATTTTCAAGATTACAAAATAATAAAAAAATTTTTTGAAACAAAAAAAAAAACTGACTTCAACAAAAACAATTCAAAAACAAATGAATACGCACCAAAAAGTAAAAAATAACGAAAATATAATTTAGTTACAAATATTGTTATTTTTGGAGTCGGTGTCAGCCAAGGAAATAAATATCGCACGATAAGGATCATAGCTCCAAAAAAATAAAATAAATCAACGAGTTTAATGTTGGTTTATAGGTAATAACGATAAACATTATCACGGACAATCAAATATTTAAAATTGAAATGAATTGTCATCATTTTTTTAACATAATAATAAAATTGTTATATTCAATATTCAAAATGTATGGGCATATGTTAGAATACAAAATGATGTTATGCTGGTATTTTTTGTTTGTTTGTATTGTTTTTACCATTATGAATAAATACGATAGCTGTAATAGAAACGATGCGATACGCGGTTATGAATTACATTACCATATTTACATTACTATTTCATGATAATGCTGATGATGATAATCATATTTGTAGGTATTATTTGTGTGTTATATAAAACACATGTCCACAAAACGATATAGTATATTAGCTTGAGACGTTTTCAAGAGAGAATTTTTTTATGGCTGATTTTATGATATGCTGTTGATATCTTTGCTCTTTCAGTTAGAGCTTGGGCCATCTGGCTGGCCGTAGTGGTTGCGTTTAGTATTGCGCAGCCTAAATGTACAGATAATAATCCTAAATTTTAAAAGTAGTTTATTATGTCTGTAGTTTTAATATTAGGTTATTTAGGTATACAAAAACCTAAAATTAATTTGCCAGACGTTAATTCGGTTGCTAAACCTTGAATCAAAGCAAAAGTTATGAAAAATATTGCGATGCTAATGAAATTAGTATTATATTTATGTTATATTACATTTTTTTATGTGTGTTAGATGGCTGTGGTTGTTAAGGCGCCAGTTTTCTTAATATTATTTTAGTGACTAGTTCCGAGTTCGAATTCAGCAGCAGTCAACATCAATATAATAAAGTATTGTGATCGAAAAAAAATCGATATCGGGGTTTCCACGGAAATACACGTTTTGAGGGTTCCTGATTCCAAAAAACTGGTTTTTTAAAAATGTTGTCTGTCGGTATGTAGGTATGTCGGTACGTCTGTTACCAAGCTGGAGCCTTCAATTTTCAACCGATTTTTCTCAAACTCAGAATATAGGTTCAGTTTGGTCATAATTCCAGACGATTTTTTCATTTTTTCCCTAGGCCTTTTTTAAGGGTACTTCCCTCTAGGCAAAAACAGGATTTTTGGAGTTTTCTCAAAAACGGCTCTAACGATTTCGATTAAACTGGGCACAAGGCTAGACCTTAAGGTGTTCCTAGTATTGGTATAGGTTACATATTGAGGAAAACTCGAGAAGGCCCACACTCTTGGGAAATTTAAGTGCATGATAAAATCGTATAATTATTCAAATTGTTCACATAATCAAATAAATCAAATAAAGAAATAAATAAAACTTAAGGCAAATTACTGAAGTTACGAAACTAAAGCTTTTCCTTGTTTTTAAATAATTCTTATAATTGGCTGCTTTCAATGAAAATATTACAAGAATAATATATCAATTTTATAATATAATAAAGTCTTGTTCGATGTTTCGGATCGTTTAATTTTTTTATTATCTTATGTAATTCTATTGATTCGTCGGTTAAAAGTCGGTTAAAAATAGGTTATGTAAGATTTATTTCTTACTATTTAAGTTCACATAGAGAATAATCCCTATGCTTTACAAAGTATTTCTACCAATGTTAACACAGTACAAGTGAATCGGTTCATTTATCATTCAAGGCGCTACGATGCCACAGACAGACAGACACACACACACATAACGGTCAAACTTATAACACCCCTCTTTTAAGTTCAGGGGTTAAAAATTGACTATTTTATAGAGAAGAAAATTGCCATATAATATCGGGAAATCGTTGTGCCTTGAAATCAAACAACGATACAAGGTTCAAAGTTGGTGTCAGTAAACAGTTTGAATAAATATATGCATAATAATAGTCCAACCAATCTACGGAAATGCCTTAGACAATTGAAGGCAGAAAACAAAATATATTAGCGTATAGATGAATTGATTTCAAGAAAGATAGGGTTTTTCCTGAATTTCATTTGCGAACCTAATTTAAAAAATTCATGGAAATCAAAACATAGTTTTTTGCTAGAGAATCAAAAATTTCAGCTCTAATACGAAAAGTTTAATTGAGAAAGTTGAAGGTTTTAAAATATTATTTTGATTTATGGGTTGCGCAATAATAATTAGTGCCTCCAACATGGAGAAAAACGCAAAGACAACGAAAAAAAGAAGAAAATTAAAAAAGATTTTACAAGTAAATAGAGATTATTTTATGATGAAGAAAGTTTTAGAAAATAAATTTTACTATAATATATCATTGAACACCTACATTCTTATACATAATCAGAAAGTCATTGATATGAACCCTAAAGCGCAAATCCATTATGAATTGTTAAAAGAGACTTATTACAACAAGGTCTAAAATGATACTATAGTGTAAAAAATTTTTATCAATGAAATATTTTTCAATAAAAAGACTTTAGGTTGTCAATTTTTTATATAAATGACTTTTTATGGTTGAGTACTTTGCTTTACTATTGAATATATATATTGTCATTTTTGTTATTGAGTGGATAATGAGTAATCGATACTTACCAAAATAAAAAGTTTTTTTCATAAAAGAAATTTCTTTTTTGTATGTATTTTCATTCATAAATAAATCTTTTAAAAGTATATTCAAAAGTTCATTCAAAAGTATTCTACAAGAGAGTATACAGAATCTTCCTTTGTTAAGGATTAGGAATTTTTTAAATAGTTTATATAAAGTGTTTAAATAATAAGTTTATATAAAGTATACACAAATACAGAATTTTTGTTCGCAAATAATTACTATTTGTTAGTTTGTAAAATTATTGCATATTTCACAAATCCTCCACCAGTACCTATCTGGAAAAAAACCGAAATTATATAAAACATGACCTGGTTTTTGTTTTCTACATGGTTAAAAAAGCAATATAAAGGATAAAATTATAAAACGAAGAGTACTTTGCTGTTTTGAATTTGGTGTACCATTAAAGAGACATCGCTTTGTAAATTATCGTTTATATTTTTAGAAATAATAATAATAAGTCCAACAATTGGGCAAAGCTTCCCCCTTTTGAGATAACTCTGCTCTGTTTTGCGCAGTTCTATAAAGCCTTGATTAATTGCCGTTGAAAAAAGCAATCATATCGTGGGTCCAACGTTTGTACAACGTTTAGCCCATTTATTAGCGGTTTGTCTAAAAATGTGTCCCGCCCAACGCCACTTTAAAGCTCGAACATTCACCGCAACGTCTCTGACTTTTGTTACTTATGTCCACGCAACGAACTCTGTGTTTTAGCTGAATTTTTAAAATGTTTATTTCAATTTTACGTTTACATACTTTTAACTTTACAGACTTTGACGTGAGGTAAGTGTACAGCTCTGCAGTCCGTAGGTCAGAAGCGGGATGATACAAGAGTTGAGTACTTTACTTTCCATTTCAAGTGGAAAGTCCCTGTCATGATATCCTTTACACTTCCTCCAGGAAGTACTGGTCACTAAAGTAGTAGTGACTAGGCATTAGTAATTCTGTGTTCAATCTCGAGCTCTGAACTATTATCAAACGCTATAATTTGACCTATATATTTAAATTAAGACACTTGTTCTATTTTTGAGTTATTAAATTGGAGGTTTATGGGTTGGTTTGCATTTGAAATAATCTTTGTTTTGTGCTAATTGATAACAAGGCATAGTTGTTGACTAAAAAATCCAAGCTGGAGTAGCATTTGTTTAAATAGGCTGTCTGAATGTGAAAACAGGACTATGTCATCTGCAAACCGAGATTTCATAAATAAACCCCATATATTCTAGTACCCAACTTATTCCAAATTTTTGGTCAAAAACCGTAGAACACCGTTAAATAATTTAGGCGATAGTGGGCTCCCTTGTTTTGTTCCTCAAAAATACCGGCCCTTCACTTTCCAATTTAATTGACGCTGAGCTTTGCTCCTAAATATATTTTTAAATCGAATGTACTTGTCAGAACTTGAGCTTTTTTTAGTGCCTTCCAAATGAATACATGTTCAATGGTATCAAATGCTTGATAAAAGTCAATGAAAGCCATGTGCAATGTGTGTTTATATTATTTCGATTTTTCTATGTCTTGGTTAATGACCTGTATATGGTCGCTACCAGAAACAAATTTTTAGAAGATATTTATTAATTACTTAATTACACCCCTAAGCGGCTTTTTAGGAGCTTTTACTTTTGACTTTGTAACGGACACATCATTCTGTTTACTATTAATTATCTAAGTAATTGATAGTAAGTATGTATGTCCTGCCATTTTATGAGATCATGCAGCAATGAGGATCTGTTATATTTACCATGGCAATATATTTTAATTTAATTCGATAAATTTCATATTAAGTTGATTTTATTATATCGGGTTTTCATTATTTTCAGGAGAAAATTTCTTCAACTGTATAACTTCTTATACTAGAAAAAGTTTAGAAAAAGCGTTTGATAGTTCTTAGTTCTTAGTTCGTGAAGAGATCTTAAAAATATTTGATAAAGCTTTCTGTAGATACTTCAATTCATCTTTGAATGATATTTTGATATTTTTCATAAAAGTGTCTGTATAACATAGTTTTTGTAAGAATAAAGTGGAACAACAAAGCGCTTTTCTGCTTTTATTAACAAAATATTCAATCTTTTTTCAAACTCGACAATGTTAGAAGTTAGTAACTTAAATAAATCAAAATATATTGTTTCAAAACTGAAGTTATATGCACGTTTTCGATATCATACTTTTGTTTCACTGTGTCTCAGCGTGGTACAGCAAAACAATTGTTAGAAAACTGTAAAACAAGATGGAAATATATCAAAATTAATTTAAATTAAATGATAGATCCGAGAGTTCTTCAAAAAGAAAAATATTTTCCCGATGGTGATGAGATTAATAATGCATTCTAAAGTTTTGTTGATAAAGGAAATTCTAAACCAATAATCTCATATCAAGCATATAAGTTTAAATGTTCGAAAACTTTGGATACCGACATTTTTCTATGTGTATAACGAAAAATATGTATTAATTATTAGGAAAATGTAGATTTACTGCCGGTAAAAATATTTTTAATAACATTGAAAAATTTTCTGAATTATTTTAAAAATAAACATAACTCGACAACGAAATTATAATAAAAAAGTTACTTAACTGCTCTTTAGGTCTGGGCAGCAACTTATTTTTCAAATTAAGATGAGCCTTTTTGTGGGCTGCATCTTAATTTGAATAATAATTTGGTGCCGAGACCAAGGGAGCCCTTAAGTAAGTTTTTTAAATTGTCATTAAAATTTCGTTCTCTTTCAGCGGATTTATCGTTTTTAAACAATTATTTAAAAGAAAAGGTATATCCAAAATTTTTATTATTTGTTTCGTAGATCTAAGTTATTTTATTTTATTTTATTTGTAGTATTTTGGGAAATAATTTTTCTTTTTAAGAGTTTGTAATGCTACTGAAGAGGGTTACACCAAAGCAATCGAAACCGGTCTAGCTAATAAATAATAATTTTATAAATCTAGCTAAATAATATTATTGTGAGTCCTGAATGGAGTATATTTTAACAAAACGCAACGTTTGGGTTGTTTTACTTACGTATTCCACCGTATCCCAAATTTTTCTACTCTTTTGGATCTCCAACAGTTGGAAGTATAATATTATGTTGATTCTCATAAAAAAATCAGTGTTAAAGTTTAATATACTTTCGTATTTGATGGTTTTATCTTCAGTGACCTATAATCGGTGATCAAGAAGAGCGGGATTCAGAACAAGTTTGAAATAAGAAGTAAGGTATTAATAGACTTGTTTTCATATGATTTATCGGACACTTTTATGTGGAACATAATAAATATTGCTCTCGTTTAATCAAAAAGAGTACTAATAAGTATTTCAGTATATCTTTCTCATTTCTACTGAGTAAAAATCATTTGAAGTGTGCATTTGTTGCATTCACCATTTTTCAATCATTTTAAATTGAAAATGATTTATTTACAACACGCTGTTACAAATAATTCTAAATATAAACGATGAAGCATTTAAAATAAGAGACAAAAGTACACCTTGAATTCCATTCTATAAATAATGTGGAAAATTAGATATTAATGTAGAAGACCTCATGGTTCATCCATGTTGCAGTGTCTATAAAGATATTTCCGAAATCGAAAACGAAAAATGAACAAACATTTTATACTTCGAAAAATTTCAGCGTTTCTGTTTTATATCTTCTTCTATGTATATAAGAATGGAAGTTGAAACCGCTGGGTCTAGAAGCATGAAATTTTGTACACACGTTCCTTAAGTATCATAAGTACTAAGTTAGCACTAAGAAGGCATTTTTGGAAATTCATTCCCAAATGGGGTAAAAAATGGATGCCAGTTTTGTATGTGGGAGCTCCATATTAATAATTTTATGGACAAAGATAGAACAGCGTATGTTCTAATGTTACAAAGGTTTTTTTAATATACAATATTTACAAAATTCAAAAAATAGTTATTATTCTTACAAGACATTCTATATTTAATCGTAACTCAAAAATTCAATGAAATTAGTGTTAAGCAACATAAAATTCTGAAAGATGTAGGTACTCTAAACAGGATTAATATTAATGCACCGTTCAAAATCAAACAAAAATTACCGCACTCACTTTTGTGGGATAATCATTGCGCATAAAATAGTTATAAGTCTAATTTTAAGCATTGATGTAACTATTAGTTTTATAAGATATTTTAAAAATAAATAATTTATGGGATTTTTTTTTAAATTTTTACTCCAAACAATTAATCAATTAAACAAATAAAAATATGAATATCAATAATAAAATTATAAACAAAACTGGTTATATTGTCATATACAATAGTTACAGTAAATGTAAGATGTAACATACTATGTTTAATTAATTATTATACCATGCATATATGTAATATGCAAGATATACTAAGTTTAGTTCCAATTTTGTAACGCTTAAAAATATTGATGCTACGAACAAAATTTTGGTATAGGTGTTCATAAAATCACCTAATTAGTTCAATTTCAGTTGTCCGTCCGTCCGTCCGCCCGTCTGTGGGCACGATAACTCAAAAACGAAAGAAGATATCAAGCTAAAATTTTTAGAGCGTACTCAGGACGTAAAAAGTGAGGTCGAGTTCGTAAATGAGCAAAAAAAGTCAATTGGGTCTTGACCTATGGGTCCATATGACCCATCTTGTAAACCGATAGAGATAGAACAAAAGTTTAAATGTAAAAAATGTTCCTTATAAAAAAATAAACAATTTTGTTTGAAACATTTTTTCGTAAACATCACTGTTTACCCGTGAGGGCGCAAATTAGGTCTAAATTGTATAGTATGTAATATATAAATTGTATATGTATGTGCAATGTGATAGAGTAATCAGCACTATTTATGCATGGTATTTCAACAATTAACTCAGTCAATTGTTTGTTTTCACTTGTTTATAAATATATTTTTCTTTTGCACAGTATATTTAATCGTTGTACGAAGTATTTGAAACAATGGTTATGAAGCTATATAATGAAAGTTCAAACCGGTAGAAAGAGTCGAGGGCAAAACCAATGAAAAAAGAAATTTCAATTATTGTTAAAGATTTTTAAATGAAAGCCATTATAATTTTCTTCCAAAATCAATTATCCTAGAAAGAATATTTGATTCAGAACTAATAATAGATACGGTTTTAAAAAATATCGAATAAATTTTTTCTAACCTCTCATGAAGACTATGTTCATATACATATATTAAATATTAAAATTGCCACTCAATCTCTGTCCATAAAACTAAATATTACACTAATCAAGAAAGGAAAATAACAATCACTTCAGTTTATCTGCATAGCAAGTCTAGTGTAGTAGCGGGTGTGAAAATTTAATTATTATAAATAAAAAAGCGGTCTAGGTGCGAGCCGAAAGGTCAACTCGACTAACCCAGTGAAAAGGATAAAGGATAAAAAAAAATCATATGTTTTAATATTTATAACTTTGTTTGTAAAAATTTTTTTTTTCATTTTTCAGTGAACCCTCCTCTCAGCGGGGGCTTCGCCCCTTGAACCTATACCCCCATGACGTTAAAACTATATAAATGATAAGTGATAGATGATAAATTATAAGTGAATAGTGACCATTATTCATTCGGTAAAATAAACGGCTTGGCCGATTTTGCTCAAAACCTAATTAGGTCTAAGTTACATAATTATTCGTTAAATGAGACTGGTACCATGCCAATATCATAATTGGTTCTCGAGATATGCGAGCAGAAAATTGAAACCGAACATACATAATACATACATACATGTGCACACACGGACATCCTTTTAAAATCCATACTATTCGACTCTAAAGACCATGAAACGTGGAGATATGTTTAAATTTTCAATTTGCAAAATCGGACCCATTACAATAACTATCCCATAGAAAAGTTAATAATAGCAGACTGACTAATGACACATATGAGCGAATAACAAAAACGGGTGTGTTTTGCTAAAAAAAAAAAAAAAAATTAGGGTAAATTGGAAAGAAACCGGAAATAAAAGATGGCAAATAAAGTTGGTGAAGTTTATAACGAAATAGTCCTTGTATTTAAAATTGCAATTGCCCAGTGAAGGTGGGTGACTCGAGGATCGATCAACGCACAGCTGAAACCGCTTAGAATCATGAAATTTTGTATAAACGTCCCTCAGTTACTTAAGTAAGAAAGGATGTTCGAAAATTTATTCCTCAAGGGATAAAAATGATTGTTGGAAATTTGTACGAAACTTGGTCCATTTTGTAGTTAGTCATTTTAGTTACTTCGTCATTTTTTAAATTAACTACTTAATCGATTTTAAAAACTATTTCAAGCATAGAAAGTTACAATATCAGCCAGTCTCAAGTAAAAATTGCCCAACAAAGTGGGAGGGTATCAGCTAGTTTTATATAATATCATACACGGATGTTTCATATAAATAACAAACAAAATTCTATGAACAAAATATTATTAAAAACGAAGATATTAACATCACAAACTTTGATTGCACTATGAAATCCAGTTTAAAGCCGGCAACAAGATGTTTTAATTTTAATAATTATTAAAATTAAAATTAAAATTAGTTAACTTCAATTCACCATTACTAACTAAAATGAAAGCAATGATTTAAACAAGTGAAAACAAACAATTGACTAGGTTAATTGTTGAATTACCATGTATTAACAGTTTTGATTACGTTTGTTTTTTTACGTCACACACACGTTAATGACAGTCCCATATAATACAAACTGTGTAATACTTTAATGTTCTAAGCTAATTTGTGCCCTCACGGGTAAACAGTGATTTTTACGAAAAAATATTTACAAGACGGTTTACAAGACCTTGCGCTATAAAAATTTCACCTCGGTATCACTTTTTGTTTTTGAGTTATCGTGCTTACGGATGGACAGACGAATAGTCTAACATTCTATGGGTGAAAATTTATTCGAAAAAATAGCCCGTAAAAATAAACCGAAAATTTTAAGGACCCGGAGTAATGTTGTAATTAAGAGTTGTTGGGGTTGAGTTTGCCGACTATAGAGGAGTTGGTTGGGTGCTGAAGTTTTTAGCCCTTTAGCTTTAAAAATGGAACCACATTACAAAAATTTTTTTCAGTCAATTTTTCCGGTCTATTTATTCCTAAATCATCAGAGAGACAGCTGAAAATAAGCAGTAAAATAATAGTAAATTTTGGTATGGGTGTTCATTTTATGAAAACCAAAAAAATGGTCCATAGCATCAATATTTTTAAGCGTTACAAAATTGGGAATAAACTTTGTATATCTTGATATGTTTCATATACATGGTATAATAATAAATATGAAAAAACCAAATGATGAAAATTGAAATTCATATGAGTATTATAATTTTCTATTGTGTAGGAAAATTTTGATATTTTTTCTTTTAATATTTATAATCAATGTTTTTCTGGACAGAAACGGCTTAAAATTTTGAGCTCACGTTAAAGATGTTAAATTTTTTTGTTTGGTTCTACTTATCAAACTCTGTCACCAAACGTTCACCCATCTGTCTACCGAATGAAAGTTATTTTTATGAAATATAAAATATTAACAAATAGTCCTGTTATAGGTTGCCTCAAAAAATATGGTCGAGACTATTTTTAATTTAACCGATATTTCATGGATAATCATATAGCAGCACCGTATTTGCGATAAAATTATCTTTATTTAGATATGCGAGTCTATGAATTAACAGACGAACGTAATAACTATTATCAACTTGTATATATGTATGATAATAGTGCACGAAAAGGGACAGACACCTCAACTGCTGCATATTCCTTATGGCTTTTACATTTGAGTATACCGAAATTCGTAAGACAATTAAGTCGGTGAAAAATTTCAACAAAATTTTACTCATGGTATTTTCACTAAAAGTACGCTTGACCCCATTTTATTTTCACTAAAAGTAGGTTTGCCCCCTTTTTCAATGGTAATCCATTGCAGGGATATTTTTTAACATTTTGTATTTCATAAAAATACAAATACTTTCATTCGGTGAGCAGAGTGAAGGTCGACTCTAATTCGGATCTTACACCAATAATTATAATTATCATTGAAATTTATATTCGCAATATTAAAACGCGTAAGCCTTTCACACAAAATACGATTTTTACGTAGGTTTCACCTCGTACCAATTTGATAGTGAACAGTTCAAACTTAATTGTGTGATTTAGCAGGTCAGGCAGTAGTTTTTGATTAGTTTTCCCTTTTTGTCTGGAAAGGAATATTAAATGTCAATACCTCATTGCAAACGAAAGGATCTCTGAAGCTGAAGATTTAGTAGCAAAGAGGCGCTATATAATGAGTTAGGTACTTTAAGGAATGGGTCAAGAGAGGCAAGGCCATTATACGCTGTTAAAAGAAGTAGAGATCAAACGTCAGAGGGCATAGTTTGTTTGGTAAGCGAAACTAACAGACTGGAAAAAATAGATATGAAAAAATAGCCCTAGAAAAAAATGATCCAAGAAAAAATAGTACTAGAATACGTAGATCCTTGAGAAAATAAAATTTAAAAAATAGACCCAAGAAAAGTTGAGCTCGCTTGAAAAAGTAAAATTAGTAATTATAGGTAACATTAGGTTAAATTATATTGGCTGTTCACGAAGGACACACTTAGGCTATAGAGCCCATTGTAATACCATATGTTTTACATCCTCTTCCGCTGATAATTTCATTTTTCAGCTCCTCAATTATTTTCAGAGACTGAATACACCTCCTTCATGCATATAACATGCCTACACTAGCCCATCACAAATAATACTTAAATTAATTTTTGGTGTGACGGGGGAATCGAACCCGCTACCCTAAGCAACTGAGCTACTAGGGTTATGGGACCCTATGGTTTTTTGGCCAGTGATCATTAACGAATCTATTTGCAATGGATCTGTTGGTTTTTTCTTGATTCTAATTATTTTTGAGTCTTTTTTTTTCTGGTTGTATCTATTCTGAATCTATTTTTCCTGGCCTAGGTTCGATTTTTTATTGATATATTTTGTCCGCGTCTATTTCTTTTAATTGTCTATATTTTCCGGGTTCACTTTTCCGAATTTACTATGTTTTAGTGAATCGTTATTTTATTATAAAATTTTGTATTTCCATTCAATTCGTTCTTTAAAATAATTTTATAAATTATTTTTGAATAAATTTGTAACGTAAGTAGTTAACAACCATCTGAAAGATAAAAGAAAGTATCTGACGGTTTTTTCTGAATCAACCATTGTATAAATTAATTTTGTAAATGGAAACATTTTTATAACGTTCACTAAGAATATTGTCGGTAAGTCAGTACAGATGGTATGTATGTATTGTATATATGTATAATCAATTTAATTCTCTATAAGTCTTTTCTTTTAAAATATTTTTTCATTTAAAAGATTTTCTTTAAAATAAGACATCCACTTTATACTCTTAACAATACAATACAATACAAATATATATTATGCATATTCTTATTTCTGCTTATTTAATGCATATAATATATAAAACTAAATAAAACTAATGAAAAAAATTGGAGTCAACTTCTCACATAACCTCTATATGATAGCTACAACGTAACTTAAACCAGATGTTGACTTTAATAACACCAAGTTTAAAATTTTGACGTATTAATTTTTCCTAATTGAAGTAATGCGCCACTGTAAGACTTTTTTAACAGAAATTAAAAATTTTAATATGTTAATAAATTATTTAAATTGAGGTAGCCTAAAAGATAGGAACGACATGAATTGATGTATTAGCATTAAAACTAATTGTCTTAAGTCTCAAATTAAGGTAGCATCTAACATCACTGAGTCAATAAAATTAATAAATAGGTAATAGTTTTTGGACTTTGTTTTGACGAATGCCAATTTTTTGTTATTTTTTATTTTCTTATTTAAAGTATCCAGCATGGTATTTGCAGTTTCTCTGCTAAAGCTGTGGTAAAAGCCACTTTTCGACAGAATTTAACGAATTATTTATTACAGACTAAGATCAGGGCTTACTAATAAATTTTTGTCAAAATTAATATCTCAAAAAAATTTTTTTTATATCAAAGGCCTTAGAGGTTCAAAACTTAGGATATACGTCCTACAGTACCGCCAAATAGCCTGTACAAATTTCATTAACTTCGGAATACTTTCCGGGTAAAAAGTATACAAATCTACTGGACTATTATTGCAATAATTGGAATAAGAATTTGTCGACTACTATTTCGTTCTACACTAGACTGAATTGTGTGTAAAAAAAAAAAAATTATCTTTTATCCGGCATCCGACAAATGTGTCCCAGCCATCCTACACGCCGCGCTTTGATAACATTTACAATGCCGGGGTCCCTATACATTGCATAAACTTCCTCATTTTTCCTTCTTCTCCAAAGCCCACACTAATCTTTTACGCCTCCATAAATTTTCCATAAAACTTTCCTCTCCCAAACCAGTAGTTTATTAGCCGGTGCCTTCTTCATAGCCCACGTTTCCGACCCATAGAGTATCGTCGTCTTAATCATTGTTTTGTAAATCCAGGCCTTCACCGATCTTGATACCATTGGAGATAGCAAGATGCTTCTCAAGGTACCTACTAACGACCTTATTTCCTTTTTGAAGCCTATTATTAATCTCCATCTCTTTATCCGCATTTGGTGTAATAAGGAGCACGTTTTCCTAAGTGTTTGAATTTTTAGATCACTTTCAGCTTCGCCATTATGGTTCTGTAATTCGACTTTTCTTCTGGTGATAACAGCTAAATCATCTGCATATGCTACGATTTGTTGTTTTCAATCCACATTCCCTGATTATGACTTCAAGCACTAAGTTAAATAACAGTGTGGACAACGGATCTCCTTGCCTTAATCCCTTTTTTACACAAAAGTCTTTGGAAATTTCCCTTTCCCAAGTTACCTTACTCCATGTTTTATGCTATGTTATCTGCATTAGTTTGATGAATTTTTTGGGTATATTTAGTTTTGTCAAGGCTTCTAACATCTTTTCTCTTCATAATCCTGTCGTATGCTTGTTTAAAATCAATAAAAAGCACATGAAGCTGTATATTACTATTACAACTGCTACTAAATAACTCTTTAACCGTAAACATTTGGTCAACGGTAGACTTTCCTTTCCTGAGGCCCCCTTGGTATTCATCAACTAAGTTATCAGCATATGCACTTAACCTTGCCCCAAATAATTGGGCTAATATTTTGTACACTATATCTAAAAAGACGATCCCTCGATAATTTTCGGAGCAATGCTTGTTTCCTTTTTTGAAGATGGGACATATGAGCGATCCTCTCCAACCTTTAGGGATACTTTCTTCCTTACAAATTGGCTAAATGAGATCATAAAGTTTCATGTCCAATAATGGAAGTCCATATTTGAGTATTTCCGCAGTGATACCATTTTCCCCTCCACATTTATTATTTTTAAGTGAAGCAACAATTTCTTCAAACTCCTTTTGTGTTGGATCTTCTAGACTCTCTTCAGTATCGTTCATTTGATTGTTGATTGCGTAACACTTTCTTCATCTTCATCTAATAACTTTTGGCAATAGTCCTGGCAGATATTCAGTTTTTCATTCGTTTCACCAATTAAGCTACCATCTTTGTTTTTAAAATAAACTGAATTGGTTGAATTTACCGGCTTGCATTTTTTAATTTCTTAAAAAAGGTTTTTAATCTCATTTTGCTGAAAATAATTCAGTTATCTTAAAAGTCGTTTTAAGTCTTTTTTCATACGACAGTAATGTCCCTTGTTTAGAGCTGAACTATTGCTGCACAAACTCATCCATGCCTTATTCCTTTCTTGCAGAGCCCTTTCGCACTCCTCATCAAACCAAACTTTACCTTTTTTGGGTACATCATAGCCGAGTACATCTTCTACTGCACTAACAACTGCTATTTGTATCATTTGCCACTTTTGTTCGATGCCTTCCCCTTCCCCTTGCGTATTCAAGTTAGCTAATATTTTTACTAATAGCTAATTCTTTATATCTTCCTGCTTCCTGCTAGGAAGCTGCTGCTTTAATTTTGCTAGAACCAAAAAATGATCGGAATTACCTTCCGCTCCTCTGTGGCTTCTCACATTTTTTACTGTTTTCATATCTCTCTCTTCTATTAACATGTGGTCAGTTTGATTTAATGTTTTTCCATCAGGTGAAACCCAGGTTGCCTTATGTATATTTTTGTGATCAAAGTGCTCAATAACTTTCATATTATTCTCTCTTGCAAACTCAATAACACATTTCCCATTTTTGTTAGTACACTCGTGTTTACTTTTACCTCCTGTTACACTTTCATATATTGCTTCATTTCCAATCTTAGCATTACAATCGCCTATTAAGATTTTCGTATCGTATTTGCTAATTTATTCAAGGCATTTTGTACTCAAAATTCATTTTCATTTTGTACAAAAAGTTGTTAAGACTCGATTTCCTTTTCTTCGGATGGTGCGTGAATATTTATAACCGATATCTTTCTATATTTTCCTCTCAACCTTATTCGATACATTCTCTCCGAGTGAGCTTCGAAATCCAGAACTGCTTTCTCTGCTTTCTCATTTAGAAGGAACCCCGTGCCTAACATTCTGTTAACTCCCCCACTTTTAAATAGGACATGTTTCCCGATTCTAAGAATATCATTTCCTAATAATTTAGTTTCCTGTAATGCTAAGATGTCTAAATTGTATCTTTCCATTACTTAAATTTTCAATTTCTTCCTCTGCGTAAATACTTTTCACGTTCCATGTAGCGATTCTCATTTCTAGATCAGAAAGCTTCCTATACCTCATTTTAATATTTTTTTCTTTCTTTATTTGTTGACGTTTTTCAAAATTTCCATTAATTTTTATCCATTTTCAAAGCCCATTTCGTCGACCTCTTAGATACTGTTGTTTGAGATATAACTTTTTTCCAACATCGTTTCTACTTTTTATCTCTAACTGGTCAGCTTCAATATTCCATCTCCATTCTACATCGCCGATTTTTAATTTTTGGTAAACAATTTTAACCTGCTTTTCCATTTCCTGCTCCTCTGCTGCTATTGCTCTTATGCGTCTCTGTATATCCCTCTCCTTGACTGTCTGATCGTTATTTATGAAAATCTTTTCCCCCTTTATTTCTCTTAATTTGCTTTTATTTTCCATAACTTTAAACTTATCATCTTACTTTTCGAATAAGATCAGGTAAGTTGCCTTCCCTAGCCTGTGTGCTGACTGAATTGAAGTTTCCACTTTCAAAGCTCTTTTGAAAAAATCAGTCATCACATCTTTTAATAAATCCTTATTTTCGTTAGCTACCTCCAGCCCTGAGACCACCAGTTTGAGTGTTGCCAAATTTTTCTTAATATTTTCGTTCTCTGCTTTTAAAATTTCATTCTCTTTCTTTATTTTATTATTATTCTTTTCCTTCAATTCTTGCATTTCACGTCTCATTTCTTTTCCTCTTGCCTTCATCTACTGAAAAATCTTCCGTACTACTCACAGTTTAAAGTACGTTAAAACACAACACCAGATCAACTCTTCGAAATGAGGTATTTTATCAATACAATTTTATGTTATACACTTTACTACCCCTTAACTGCTTTAAAAATAATACAGCAAATAAAAAAAATAAACAAATATGATCTATTAATTTTATTACCTTCCTATTTAAAGGTTATCCAACCGTCAAAATTGACAATTAGTCACAATATTAATTAAGTATCATTAAAAAATAACAGATTGAATTTATTTCACTTAAGAAACTAATCCCAAAAACACTTTCTAATACCTTTTGGTGGCACAGTAACCTCAAAATTTTCCAATAATGAATATTAATTTTGGAGTTGTGTACCACAGTAGTTTGTTCATTTAATACCAAAACCGAACTTTTCACAACTTAAATACATTCCATTTTTATGATTTTCAATGGTTGAGGTTATACTATAAACTGGTGTGACAAATATTTTGGTCAAGTTTTCAGCTGGCACGCCGAGATATTCGTGAACAGCAACCCCAAAAACCTCCGAGAAACAAGTTTGGACTGATTATATATGACGAATTTCTCGAAAACTCTAGAAGACGAAGGGGATACCGGTCGTACTAGGCACCAGGTACCTCTGGACCAATTCTGTCAAAAACGCAAAAACCCACGTGTAACAAGTTTGAAATCATTTTCATCACTATTAACCAAATTGTGAATTTAATATTCACGGCCAATTTAAAATGCATTTTTAATTTCTTATAAATCAAATTAGGTTCTTATACACAAAATTTCCAGACGCTCTAACGAATCGAATGCCGAAAACCGCATACAAATCCGACTTCCTGCTCAAATTTTTCGAACTTTATTCCTTCGTTTCTTCCTCTATATTATAATGAATGAAATTTCAGTATTTTCGGTTTTTCTTATTGTAGCCTGTATAAATACGCAATTTCACAATATCTATCAATATATAGAGGTAACAGTGAAAATAAGAAAACAAAATAAAATCAGTAAGGTGTATAGGTTAGTTATTTTAAATGTTAAGGTTCGATCGACTTGGCATACGTATTTCAAAATGTAATATTATAAGAAAAATAAAAATAAAAAAAATAAAAAAATCCAACTGCGTTAAATAAAAACTGAAAAAATTGTCTTGTAGTTTCATGACTCCAACTAGCTGGACCCATTATTGGGAATATTTCGGTAGGTTAAGATTTTAATGGGTCGGGAATGTCGCTATGTAAACCGACGAGTCGAGTTGCGTTTTTAGGTTTTTTTAATTATTTAATTTTTATTTTATACTTTTAGTAAATAATACCTATTTAATGACACCCACTTTACTTACCTCGTCATCTTCATTTTTTATTTTTGATAATATGGTGTATAGTTGTGGCCATATTGAATTTTCATTGCTGCCATTTTATGTGACACTCGCCAGATTAAGACAAATCTTTGGTCTTTAGATTGCCGAAAAGGATTAAACAAATATACATAGAGACATAGACACATATATACATACATACATACCTAGTTCTTCGTATATATACTACAGGTGTTAAAGAAGCTGTTACTCTTGGCCGTAATGCACTAAATTAGAGGTGTTATTTTTTATTTAAATGGGTTCAATGTTTTGTTAATGCATAAAATGCTTACAAAAAAAAAGAGGGGGGAAGTGCAACCGTTTTATGCTAATCGTTTTGGTCTATGTCTCCGTAACCGTGCACTTTAGCAAAAAATCCAAAAATGGTATTTTGATTACAGATAATTAATTTCCAACCTTATTTGTAAAAATATTTTGTTTCTTCAGTCACTAACTTTGCAATCATACATGACTTATATGACTATTACCATTTAATTATTGACTCTTTGACCGATATTTCTAGAATAATTCATAAAATGGTAATATAACTTTTAAATATACTTTTTTCCGATAAAAAAATAGAAAAAAAAAATTGGAAATTTAAGTACCTACGGTAAAGGTAATTACCATTTTTTGCCTGGAGTGGGCGGTTACGGAGATAAAGGCCGATTTGTAAGGATGTAGTGCATTTACATTCAGTACGTGATACTAAACCTATTTGTAAAAAAATAAACCTGTATTTTAGTGCAAGAAAAAGTTCTCAATTATCTGTAGTTTTAATGCAATATTACTCGCGTAGTAACATAAAAAATATTTACTAACCGACTTCAAACAAAAGAGGAGAGGGTTATCAAATCGACTGTATTTTTTTTTAATGTTTGTTACTTCAGAACTTTCGACAGGGTTTGATGATTCTTTTTCTATTTGAAGCTAGTGCTGTAAATATAGTCTCCTTTTAATTTGGTTCAGTTCTGACAATGGCATCCGTGAGAAAACCATATAAGTCTTAAATTTGCATTAAGTATGTGCGCGACAAATGGGCGAATAACTCAATACCACGCCAACCGATTTCTATGATTTTTTTTAGTGACAAATTAGTGAGTGTACTACAGGTTCACTAAAAATCAAAAAAAAAAATCTTTAACGAAAAAAGAACCGCCTTAAAAAAAATTATTTGAAAACAAATTAATATACAAAAAAAGTAAAAAAATAATTGCGTATTCTTCTGAATAACAAACAATAATCAAGATATTTTTTATCGTTCTCCTGAGTAAAATGAAATAAAAATTTTAGACTACTTCAAAGTCCATCAAATTATTATGATAATATCATGCAGTTACAATTATTGCTATTTTTGGAGTCGCTGTCAGCCAAGAAAACAACTGTGAGAGACCAGTTTGTTACATTAACTTGGCTGACACCGATTCCAAAAATAGCAGTAATTGTAACTTCATTATATTTTCTTAATAATTTGATTGGGTTATTGTTTGTAATTCAGAAGAATAAGCAATTTTTTTTTTTAGTGCATATTAATTTGTTTTCAAATTTTTATTTTATTTTTTTTTTTGGAAGCCGGTCATTTTTTGTTAAAAGGTTTTTTTTATTTTAGAAAAAAAAGTTGGAAATATGTAGATTAAAAAGTTAGGTTAGCATTTGTTTCTTTAAACAATTATTATAAGATATATCGATCAAAAAATCAATAATTAAATAGTATTTTTCGTAAAAGGTAAGTGATACAATAACATTATTGAACAAAAATGATAAAAAATTTAATTATCTACAATAAAGAGGAAGACTGTTTTTGGTATATAAGCCGAAACGGTTTATCTCAAAATGGTGGCACTCCCCCCTTTTTTTGTAAGGATTTTGTGCATTTACATTCAGTACTGAGTCTGTTTAAAAAAATAAATCTTGCAAGTTAATACAGAAAAGAATTCTCAATAGCTTGTATCATTCAAAAGAAATATATCATTATTGCATTTAATCGAAAGAAAATGCCCTAGCTACCGAAAAATGCACTAACCAAAATTTGCCCAGGGCAATAAAGGACATTCACGTGTGTCCATGACCTTGACCTGAAAGCCTAGTTTCAAAGTCATTTGACCGTGACCTTGAAAAGATCTTAAAAATTTACCTGGACTGAAATGTTTTTAACACAAACGAATAACCCTTCATAATTTTTCTAAAGCAAGCCTATTTTCAATATTAAATTAGTGAAATACTGACATATTTTAAGTAGCATTTTTTCCGAAAGCTAACGATTTTGAAAAAATATTTTTCACAAAAAATTGTAGTTTTATTATGAGAATCAACTTTCTAATTAAAGTGCGATTGTATTTCTTTCTTTTTAGGATCTAACTAAATTGACTATTAAAGCAACCCGAAGAACGAGGTCCAAGAACATGATTTATATTATTGAGCCATATTAAACCTATCCACCCGGTATACATACATACGTAGACTGATGAACACATAACTACTGCATTGCGTTGACGGGTAAAAAAGTTCGATATTATATACAGATCTCAGAAAAAAATTATATACTTTTCTTCAAAATTAAGCCTACCAAAAGGATCGCTATATATAGTTAAGATTTCAAATTTCTTTAATTATGGATTTTCTCTTATCTAAATTATTATCTACATCAAAAGTCTCCACGGTAACGTCCTTAGCACACAAATTTTTTAGATTTGAGCTCTGTCATACATAGTAATACAAACGCATGATTAAAAAATTTTTTAATTTATTTTTTTTCGTATTTTGGACCACTCATAACTTTTTACAGAGTAGCCCAATTACGATTATTATTTTTTGCTAGATAGGGTACACTTCAAAGTTGGTTCCACATAAATTTAGCAACAAAGTTTCGACCCTAATGGTAGAAAATTAAGTGTGATTTATTGTTCAACCATTGATTTTTCATCTGGGATTTGATTTTGTTGAAATTTCGTCTACATTCGAACGCAGTAATAAGTTCACTAGAAAATGTAAAAAACTTACGAAAAATTAAAATAATTTTAAGTACAGACACCAATCAATAGTATACTTGTGAGTAATTACGCTTTGAAGTCGACGCCAATAATCCGATGTTAAGCTATACATTTGGAATTATGAACACCATGAAATTATTTTTTAGAGTCAGTCGGTGCTTTAAAATTATTTTTATTTTTTAACCAATGAGATCCGACTCAATAAATAGCTTAATTCTAACATAAATAATAATTTTCTAGGCTAGTTAAACTATTATTATTAAGTAATTTATAAAAATTGTCTGCTCCATGTCTTAGAAAGTGCATATTGACAGTTTTAAAATTTGTATTGTATCTTTAACGGTTTACAAGATGGGTTCTACGAATACAAATTTCATTTCTACGAATCCAAAATTCACCTGAGCATGCTATAAAAATTTTTGATATCTCTTTCCTTTTTGCTTGCTATTTCTTTCAGTTTTTGAGTTGACGTGATCACAAACAGACAGTTAGACAGACAGACAGACAACTGGAAATGGACTCTTTAGGTGATTTATGAACACGTATAGTTACCAAAATATTGTTCGCAGCATCAATATTTTTAAGCGATACAAACTAAGTATACCTTTTGGGACTAAACTTAGTATAAGCAGAGTAAAACAAGTGAAATTTACAAAATTTAAAAAAAACCCGTATAATTTTTCGGGTACGGAACCCTAAATTCACACTTGAAGCATATCTCCATTAAATTACCTTCGTCCTTAGAGGCTTCTCCAAACTGAACCGATTTGAGGACCATTGCCCAATTTATAGTTGTACCGGGTACGGAATACCAATCTCGCACTTGAAACATAGCTAAGAACATAATCCATTAAATTAACTTTCAAACGAAACAACGAAAATCAAAATTGGTTCATCCCCCTAGGCGATGCCACAGACAAACAGACACACACACACACACACATAGCGGCCAAACTTATAACACTTTTTTTAGTTTGGGGGTTAATAATATATACTGCATATAATTAATGTACCTATACAGGGTATAAATATGCATATCTTTGAAAGGAGCTGTGGAACTATATTATTTTGGATGCATTTCAGTAAAAAGTTTCGATTTGCACTAGAAGAAGTTTAAACTCAGTATCATATATGTTACTCAAACATAGGTACTCCTATAATATTGACTTCTTAGAAAACACTTTAAAATAATATCTAATTAATTATTTTTACTGAATGCTAAAAACAGTACTACAATGTAATTTTCTTTCTTTTTTAAAAGTCTTCCTAGAATAATAAATAGAAGAAGTATTATTATTATAACAGTCAGCCAGCCAGCCAGTCATAAGGTAGATTCCATCTATACCTACCACTGAATAATGCAAGATGTTGAATCTTGTATTAACACAGGTCGTATCTTCACATTCGTTACAGAAATTTTTCATTCTCTATTTTTTGCATAGTCTTATGCAAAATGACCTGCTTAAAAAAAACCGACTTCAAAAAAAAAACTTTTCCAAAACAAATTAATATGTACTAAAAAGTAAAAAAATTACGATAATATAATGTAGTTAAAATTATTGTTATTTTTGCAGTCGGTGTCAGCCAAGCTAATGTAGCAAACTGTTCTGTCATAGTTGTTTTCTTGGCTGACACCGACTCCAAAAATAACAATAATTTTAGCTACATTAAATTACCGTTATTTTTTTAGTTTTTAGTGTATATTAATTTGTTTTGGAAAACGTTTTCTTTTGAAGTCGGTTTCTTTTTGTTAAAAGTTTTTTTTTAAATGTTGTAACTCCTTGTCTGTCTGTGGGATTTGAACTCCTCACGAAGGAACCGATTTTGATTTTATTTTTGTTTGAAAGGAAATTTTAAGCGTTTTAAGGTATGCTTTAAACCACTTTTTTTACAGTGGCATGCTTCCAAAGTCAAAATCATTTCATCCTTTTTAGAGCTACCATGTCACAGGCGGACACAAAGGCACGTTAAACTTAAAATACCTCTAGAGATTAAGAATACATGGGGTACAACAAAATAATAGCCTAAAACATTTTGGACCTTTGTTAAGGCATGTTAGAAGAATACTTAAGAATTTTGGAAACATTAATGTTTTTGGTTTTTCTTATTGTTTTCAGGATGGAAAATGGCCATTTTCGTATTTTTTCGAAATTTAAATAATTTATATCTCTGAAACTTTTGACTTTAGCCAAAATTTGCAGAAGACCTTTTTTTTCTAGCCAAATAAAGTATCCAAATATTCTAGCCTAGTAAATTTGTTTTTAGGGGATTATTTTATATAAGGCTATGTAAAAATTCGAGTGCGAAAAAACGGTTGGGAAGATACGACCTAAACTATATGTTGATGAAGATACTAATGGTGGTAAGTCAATTTAAAATTGAAATATTGTATACTAGAGTACTTAGATTCTGACAATATAAGCTTTATTGTATGTAATTACAATTTTCTATATGAGAATGTTGTGAGAGGTAAATGTCTGGTATAAATCGTAAGATTTTTCAACAAATTTAATTCGATTTTTAAATGTAGGTTCTTATTTTTAATAAATGTAGAAACTGTTTTTTTAAAACGTGGAAGGAAAATCGACAACAGCGCAGCGAGAATCAGGATCGTACAATATAATTGTAAGATCGAGCGAGCTCGCCGATCGCGGGTGAAGCTCGATCATAACGGTATTGATAGTTTCGTTTAAAGAGATCACTGTGTAGTACTGCCCTTGCACGCTTATTCAATACCCATAGTTAAACTGTTAATTAAAATTAAGTTAGTATCTATGGCAACGTGCTTATTTATTCTTCATTCAGTTCAGCTTTGCTTTAGTTAAGGTAGAAGAAATCACTGGGAGGGTGACATATTGGGAACATATTGGGTGGGAGTGATCTCTTCGAACGAAACTATCAATATAATTATGATCGAGCGATCCCGCCGAATTATATTCCAAGTTTCGTTCTCGAGATCACTGTGTAGATGTTCAGAGCTGTGATGAGCATATTTAATATATTAAATATTGCTTAGGGTTGATTAATAGTGTCACCACTTGAGCTGCAATTTTTTTTTTCTTTTTTAAATAAAGTTAGTAACTAAGCATAAACAATAGCCTGTTTACATATGTACGACTTTTAAGGAAACGATAATATAGTTTAAATTCATAATAATGACAACAGGATGGTATTGACTATGCAAAATTATATCATTTACAATGGGTCTGTAATAAAGTCTTTCAAATACCCTTGACTTACCTGACCATCCTGCCAGACTTTTAATAATACTTACGCCAACTCCTTCATTGAAAGCAGAATTTTATGAAAAGTATAGATTTCGATAATCTTACACTTCAATAAAGAGGCTCGAAGCCATCTACTGATAGTATTCTTCGATGTATTTATAAATGGTTTCCTAGTTTTGATAAATAAAAACTCAATGTAGTCGCCTACTATTGACGTGACATTTAAGTATTGTTCTAAAGTAGATTCCCGCATTTATATTTTATTATTATTATTATTATTTTTTATTTTATTTTATTTTATTTTATTTTATTTATTTATTTATTTATTTTTATTTATTTTTTATTATTAAGAGTTGAAAGGCACCGTGTCTGGTTGGTAAAATTTCGTCTGGAATTTCTATTTCATAACTACACGTTTTTCAATAATACAGATTCTCTTAGAGGAATTTTCTGGATGCAAAAGCTAATACTGTTAATACAGCTAATACAGCAAATTATGTTGTTAAATGTTGTAAATCAAGTTCAATTACCGAATTTAACTGCGATAGATTTCCAAGAATTTGATAGAAACTATCATTTCTAACACTCTTCTGTTTAGCAAGTTTAACATTACATGTATTAACGCCCTTGTGTAAGCGTGATACCAAAGAATTTTTCCAATATCCTTATCACAATTAAGTGATAGTACGGAACGAATGGCATTTAAAGTACTATACCTCGCTCCTTCACTGATTTTTTTTTTTAAATATTCAATAACAAATTTATCTTTGCAAATAAACAAATGATTTTGTGATTATTATTATTATTATTATTATTATAAAATTTGAAATTAACGAATTCATGCCTGCCAAGGAGGGAGAGAGGATACAGGATTTACACCCCAGAGCCTCCCATCTCCTTGAGAGACATAAATCTTCACAAGGCAGCTACGTCTTTTGAAGAAAGTTCACTGACTTGTGGCCGTGTAGTCTGTACGTCCGTCAGTCAACGCGACGTCCGTTTGTCCGTCTGTTTTCCGAGTCGAGGGTACGTCAGTCTGTCTGATGTCCTGGTCAAGCAGGCTCCGTCCCTGCACCGCAGCGATGTGGAACCTACTAAAAGAAATAAAAAAAAGAGAAAGAAACTTCAAGGGCTGTTACTTGAAGACAGTCTGATGCGATCTCAATGTACGAAGGGTGCCTATAATGACAGCCTTCTGCATAGAAGAGATAAGGTGACGAAGATGAGACCTGCAGACCGGAATTTGAGATAGATTCGTCTCGAGAGTGGGACGAATTCCGCCTAGGCAACCGATAATGAGGACAACCATTTTGACTGAGTAGCCAGGGTGTAGTTGTCGCAGTTCTTGTAAGAGATCAAGATATTTAGTCCGTTTTTGCTCCTCCTTCGTGACTATGTTCGTTTCTGCAGGCGCAGAGAACTCGATGACGTACATAGTCTTAGATGAGATATCCTGGAGCACTATATCAGGCTTAGTAGCAGAGAGCTGCCTGGTAGTTGGGAACGAGAAATTCCAGAAGAAAATGCATTTCTCGTTCTTGACGACGGACTCGATCTCGCCGGGAGCATATGGTAGGACTGGCGTAGGGTCCACTTCATACTTGTGTCTCAAGAAGTAGTACAGCACGCGGAGGGCAGCGTTATGGCGATGTATGTAGGTGTTCGTGGCATAAGAAGGACATGCCGAGATGAGATGCATCAGCGTCTCCGGCTGAGATTTGCACGCTCTGCACATAGTGGTGGAGACTGCTTTCTTATATACATACTTTTGGTGAGTTAGCGTCGCTATCACACCATCTTGGGCAGCGATGATAAAGCCTTCTGTTTCGGACTTGAGTCCAGCTGATCGCAGAAAAGAGAACGTAAGATCAACGGAAAGACTACAGGTGTCTAGATGACGGTAGAACATTCCCTGATGGTCACGATTCCGATGATCTTCGAAGAGGGAGCGTATTTTAGCTCGTTTTACAGCTGAACGAAGTCGAGATTTGGAGAGAAGGACCACGTTATCATCAAGATCACGATTAGACGGATCAAAAGCAAGGCCCAATTTAGACGCTGCATGTTGTGCTGCAGAGAACAAGAATGCTCCTTTACCCTGTAACTCATGATCGCGCACGAGCTCCATAAGAGGGTCAGAACTATTTATGACCTGACAAGCTATTCCTAAAACTACCCTATCATGTAGACATTCAACGGATAGGAGACCTCTACCTCCTTGCTGGCGTGGGAGGTAATTACGCGGTATAGAAGCACGTGGGTGCAAACTACGATTGACGTTCATGAGTTTGCGAGTGCCTCTATCAAGTTCCTTAAGCTCCTCTATTGTCCATTTGATGGAACCAAAAGAATAGAGAAGGATGGGTATTGCAAGCATATTAGTAGCACGTATCTTATGGATCCCAGACAATTCTGATTGCCAGATTTGTCGAAGACGGTGCCTATACCTGCCGCGAAGAGCTTCCTTGACAGTAGACACACTTTGAATGTGGTTTTCACCGACACCCAAATATGTGTAGAGCTCTTCTTCATCGAGATGTTTCACGATGCTTCCATCTGTGAGCTGCACGTCTGCATCGTAATCAGGGACACGACCCCTCTTACAATGAATGACGGCACATTTATCAAGTCCGAATTCCATGCCAATAGCCTTCGTGTACTGATGGACAGCTTTGAGAGCTTGAGATAGACTGCTCTCAGAAGAAGCATAAAGTTTCAGGTTTATTATTATTATTATTATTATTTAAAATTTGAAATTAACGAATTCATGCCTGCCAAGGAGGGAGAGAGGATACAGGATTTACACCCCAGAGCCTCCCATCTCCTTGGGAGACATAAATCTTCACAAGGCAGCTACGTCTTTTGAAGAAAGTTCACTGACTTGTGGCCGTGTAGTCTGTACGTCCGTCAGTCCACGCGACGTCTGTTGGTCCGTCTGTTTTCCGAGTCGGTGGTACGTAAGTCTGTCTAATGTCCTGGTCAAGCAGGCTCCGTCCCTGCACCGCAGCGATGTGGAACCTACTAAAAAATAGAAAATGAAAAAGAAAAAAAAAGAAACTTCAAGGGCTGTTACTTGAAGACAGTCTGATGCGATCTCAATGTACGAAGGGTGCCTATAATGACAGCCTTCTGCATGGAAGAGATAAGGTGACGAAGATGAGACCTGCAGACCGGAATTTGAGATAGATTCGTCTCGAGAGTGGGACGAATTCCGCCTAGGCAACCGATAATGAGGACAACCATTTTGACTGAGTAGCCAGGGTGTAGTTGTCGTAGTTCTTGTAAGAGATCAAGATATTTAGTCCGTTTTTGCTCCTCCTTCGTGACTATGTTCGTTTCTGCAGGCGCAGAGAACTCGATGACGTACATAGTCTTAGATGAGATTATTATTATTATTATTATTATTATATATTTTTTTTTTTTTTTGTAAATAAACAGAAACCAAGTCTTTTTTATAGACTTGGAGTATTATTTTAATGTTGGAGTGGAAAATGACTTAGTAAGAATGCTCATGGCATCATCATTTATAGCCTTTTGTTTTAATGTTTGGCTGATAACCGAGTAGTACGCCTTGCACGTCAACTAAAGATTTTAAGCGCAAATCTGATCTGTTTTTTTTTTTTTTTTTTTTTTTTTTTTTTTTTTTCTTTTTGAGGGATGAAATTGGTTTGATTTTTGGTGCGTTTTATAAAATTTTAGGAATTTTTTTTTTTTTTTTCGAAAACTGAAATAACATATTTTGTTATTTTTGACAACAATTATATGATACAACTTTTTTTATTAGCGATTCGGTCAATATTATTTAATTGTTAAAGAATATTAGTTTAGATAATATCTTTCCGGGTTGCCGACCGTCAACCTGCACTTTTACGTTCAGAAGTATTTTGTAAACTGAATCCTGCAGAAATTTTCGATGCGAAGATTATTTATGAACAATGACGGATTTTGCCGTGTCCAATAATCCGGCATACGCAATTTTTGATACTGACATTAAATTGCGTAAAATGAAAACATAAAAAGCAAAGGGTTTCCGTGATTATGGGGAAACTTTGGCTCCTATCACTATTCAATTAGGTATCTCGGATCTTTCCGGCTAAAAGACTTTGACCGGCCATATTTTTTCTGAATAAATATGATATTTTTCACAAAATTGATTAAGGTTGATTAAAATCCACGTGACTGTAAAACATGATGAACATATTTAAATTCGTCTAATTAAATCCATGCCGACCAAGCGAGTTCCCACAGAAGTGAAATAAGTTTCATCAAACTTGGCAGCGCTGGATCTTTTGCGCAGACAACAGGCATGTTGTCTTCTGGATCTTTGTAATTTCCCACCTTCTCTGGAGCCTGATGGTATATACGCGTGGAGACGAGCAGCATCTTCAGTAGGTGGTAGAAAAGCCAAATTGAAATTAATTTTTTTGAAAAAAAAAAAACGCTTGCTTCTTACGATAGAAGTTCAAAGGTTCGTTGGTTCTATGTCCACCTTCCAGCTTGTAGAAAAATGATTGTCCAATATCTTCATTAAGTTATTTTTTACTTTTTAGTTCTTTGAAGTCGGTTTTTTTTTATTTTTTACTTTATAGGTTCTGTTTAGCTTTCAAATATATCAATAAATTTGAAGTCTAAATGAACGAAAAAACATGTCAGTTATTCAGTATTCACAATAAACGAAAACTACCTCTCATATTTGATCTTTACCGGCCATTGTCATTGACCTTACTGACCTACTTTTTAATGTCTGTAATAGGTTTTAAACCTATCAATAGTTGCGAAGGCTAAATGAACGAAAAACCATGTCGGTTATTCAGTATTTATCAATAAACGAAAACTACCTCTCATATTTGACCTTTGACTGGCCATTGTCATTCATCTTATTAACCTACGATCTTGATACCACTCGATAGATACTCAAAATTTCAAAAAATTGATTTATAGAACTTGGCTATAAGTGCGATAGCAACAAAGATAATTAATAAAAACTAACTCACCCCTGTATTGACACGGGGTTGTATTTTCCCCCATCACCACGAATACGAAACCTTGGGCTTAGACTCCGGGCATGGTCCCAAACACCCCCTAAAAATAACTGTTTACCTACGATCTTGATACCACTCGATAGATACTCAAAATTTCAAAAAATTGATTTATAGAACTTGGCTATAAGTGCGATAGCAACAAAGATAATTAATAAAAACTAACTCACCCCTGTATTGACACGGGGTTGTATTTCCCCCATCACCACGAATACGAAACCTCGGGCTTAGACTCCGGGCATGGTCCCAAACACCCCCTAAAAATAACTGTTTACCTACGATCTTGATACCACTCGATAGATACTCAAAATTTCAAAAAATTGATTTATAGAACTTGGCTATAAGTGCGATAGCAACAAAGATAATTAATAAAAACTAACTCACCCCTGTATTGACACGGGGTTGTATTTCCCCCATCACCACGAATACGAAACCTCGGGCTTAGACTCCGGGCATGGTCCCAAACACCCCCTAAAAATAACTGTTCACCTACGATCTTGATACCACTCGATAGATACTCAAAATTTCAAAAAATTGATTTATAGAACTTGGCTATAAGTGCGATAGCAACAAAGATAACTAATAAAAACTAACTCACCCCTATATTGACACGGGGTTGTATTTTCCCCCATCACCACGAATACGAAACCTCGGGCCTAGACTCCGGGCATGGTCCCAAACACCCCCTAGAAATAACTGTCCTATCTGTAGTCTGAAGTAAAAGAATTTATTACCATTGGAAATTTACATTTACATTTACAAGTTAATTTTTAACAAGCTAGACAATTAACAAAATTTTCTGAAGCTTTCGTCTTCATTTTAAACTAAAAAAAAAAAAACAAAATAAGTAATGGTTGTAAAATTTTTTGGCTTAGTGGAGCTCTTCTTAGACACAGGTTGGGCCATTTTAATCCATCTTACCTAAATATCTCGTTTTGTAGTTAACCAATAAAAAAATTACTTAGGCAACAGTTTCAGAGTTTGATAGGGGCATCATGTTCTGACATCAGATTGAATCCAGTTCTACGGGTTTTTTTAATAGCCAATTTAGATTCTAAACGGTAAGAGAGAGAACACTTCAAATTAGAAAGTTGAAAGTTGAGAAAAAACTAATAATTTTTGTTTAAAATAATTTTTTTTTTTTACCCAAAACCATATAAACGTATTGTTCTCATGCTTAATTTTGCCTTCTATTCTCACATTTGCAAAAACGTAAGATAGAAATGGTGTAATTGAGGCAGAATAAACAATAATTGAAATCGTCGGTTTATAGTAAGGGAGAACAGTGACAGTATTTTCAAATATTCAAATTCACTATAGATTCAATATAAATTGCTATCTCTTTTGGATTATATTGTCAATAAACTATTGGACATCATCGTTTCAAACGTATAAAAAATATTGATGTATTGTTTTCAAATAAATTTATTTAATATACACTTATTTATATAAATTTATGTCTGTTGACGAAACATATAAAAAAATGACACATGAGGTTTATTTCATCTATTCCGGTGAAGTACATTGAGTGTAAAATAAATAGACTGAAAAGTGTAAATTAATATATCATAGAGATTGTTGTTATATTTACACAGCGTTAGTAGTATACCTTGCAAAAGGAACACTATATTTTTAACTTCATGCATCCATTGTCAACGCTTACAAAGTGTACCTTTGGGTTAAAAAAGAACATACTGATGATATATCAAAAATAAAAAAATCTGATATTGACATCACAAAATTTCTACAGAATAAATACCTATATAGGGTGCGCCGTGATGCTCCTTTTAGGATAATGCGTAAGCCTCTAGTTAATTTCAACACGTACAATTCTTTGACCAATATAAAGGCATACTTTAGTTTTCGCTCGCTTTCTATAAGTTATGATGGCGTCTTTATTACAAGAAGCATTCTAAAATACTTACGTTGTCAAGTTTTACAATTATTATGATCGACATTTACGTCATCTGATGACATTAAATTTAATAATGGTCCAAGAAACGTCCGCTAAAATTTCAGGGTACTATTTATTTTGATGACAACCGGCAGTAAAAATGGTATTTACGTTTATAAAAGCATAAGAACAATGATTACCTGGATTCGGTATGACCCCTAGATAGAGGAAAGAGACACTTATTTGGTACATTTGTAACACTGATCATACCTATATAAGTCAAATTGATGTCTGGAATCTGGGTAAAAGTGATCTTAGTAGTAGGAAAAATTTGGTGAACTCGCGCGTCAATAAACTCCAATCGATAAAACGTTAAAAATCCATATGATACTAAAATTCCAAATTCAAATTCAAAGTCTCTAGAAAATGTCCCCCTCTCGTCATTTTTTTAAATAAAAACTCAGATTTCGCAGACCTACCAAAGACACACTACAATTAGTTACATTATTTTTATTCTCTTTCTTCGGTAAGTAGCTTCACATTTTTGACCCGAACTTTGTGGACTGATGTTCTTAAGACTCATTTAATATGGTGTGAATGATATATCGAATCGCATAATTGTTTAAGACCTTTTAATAACGTTAAATCTCTATATCAATCAATTGTCCGAATGTAGTCCTTATGCCACACCCAATACGGTTGTTTTTAAAGGACTGAATATTAGTAAAAATTTGTATATAAAATATGAAAACTTTTATCATTTCATATATTTATTTTGTGCTTGAAAATTTTTATTGATAGTAATTTTATATTGATATTACTGAATTTTTATACAATGTATATATGAAATATATATCAAGGTATACTAAGTTTAGCCCCAAGTTTGTAACGCTTAGAAATATTGATGCTATCATCTAAATTTTGCTATAGGTGTTGATAAAATCACTTAATTAGTCCATTTCCGGTTGTCCGTCTATCCGTCTGCCGTTTGCCCAACTGTTCGCCTGTCCGTCTGTGATCACGATAACTCAAAAACGAAAAATATATCGAGCGAAATTTTTTTAGCGTGCTCAGGACATAAAAAACAACAATTGGATTTTGGGTCCGTGGGACCCATCTTGTAAACCGTTAGAGATAGAACAAAAGTTTAAATATAAAAAACTAGGCAACTTTTGTTCGAAACATTTTTCACAAGATGTCAACATCACCGTTTATTCCTCAGGACGCAAATTAGGAAAAAACTTTGGTGATTTTCTCCAAAATTAACAAAGATAGAGAATTGAAAATTTACAGATATCTTCAACTAATAGTCTTGTAAAACGTTGAAAATGGTCTAGTGGTCTCGAAACAAAAAATTAATAAATACTTTCGACAATTTTCGAAATTTTCGAAAACCAAGTAAATGGCGGCCGAAAGAGCACCATAATTGTGTTGGCTTTTCTACTTTTTATACAGGGTATTTCAACAATTAACTCAGTCAATTGTTTGTTTTCAGTTGTTTTTACTAGTTTATTTGTCGAATCGATCATATACCGCATTTTATTACATCTGCCCATCAGCATACATTGTTTTTTATAAAACTTCTAAAAATTGCTGTAAGGATGCACTTAGAACCTTAAAAACTTTACGAAAATTCATTAATCCACACTTGAAAAATTTTGATAGCATGCACTAGCTTCCATTTGTCCGATATCTATATCCTTTGTCGTCCCTAAAACAGGTTAATCTTATTTTAAGGCAGTTGTCGTGTAAATACCAAAGTGCTAAGTTTATGTCCAATATACTGCATCCTACATCTTCTATTGTACATTATTTATTAAATAAAAAATAAAAATTCAATTCGGTCTGTCTTCTTATAGAGACAATTTACTCGCTTTTTGTATATCGAGGAACGTAGCCCCTCTTTATACCCGCATTGAAGAAAAAAAATTTCATGATGTGTTTTTTGATAAAACAAACGTTTAATTTAAAATAAAAGGGAAGTTATGACTCCATTCACTTGCCGATTGATGAAAAGATCTCGCCAAAAATATATTTTTTATTGTTTTAGACAATCTATCTGAGATCCACAAGGATGTGTGACGATAATTTTTTTTAAACGACTTCAAACAAAAAAGAAGGATGTTCTCAATTCGACTGCATTTATTTATTTATTTATTTATTTTTTTGTTTGTTAACTTTCGACTCAGTGAATCGATTTTGATAATTTATTTGTCTAATCGATTTTATCTATTTGAAAGCTGGTGCTTTCCGTGTGGTCTCAATTCGTTTTGGTCCAGTTCTGACAACGGTATCTATGAGAAAACCATAAAAGTCATTACGTTTGCACATTTACATTAGGTCTGCACGAGAAGAGGACGAATAACTCAATATCACTCACGCCAACCGATTTCGATGATTGTTTTTTCGGTGACAAATTAGTTAGTGCATTTCAGATTCACACAAAATCAAGAAAGAAAAAAAACTTTTAACAAAAAGAAAACCGACTTAAAAGTAAAAACTTTTCCAAAACAAATAAAAATGCACTAAAAAGTAAAAAAAATAACGATAGTATAATGTAGTTAAAATTATTAATATTTTTGGAGTCGGTGTTAGCCAAACTAATGTAGGAAACTGTTCTGTTAGACTTGTTTCCTTGGCTGACACCGACTCCAAAAATAACAATAATTTTAACTGTATTATGTTATCGATTTATTTTGAAGCCGGCTTTCTTTTTGTTAAAAGTTTTTTTACTATTAATCTTAGGGTCCTCAAATCAAAATTTCATATTAAAATAATTTACAATATTAAATAAATAAGAATATATTACTTCAAACAAGTGAAAACAAACAATTGACTGAGTTAATTGTTAAAATACCCTGTATAAAAAGTGCTGAATATCAGTGCTTGCATTATTTCTTATATATTAAAGGAGTTTAAAAAACCAAACCCAACTATAACAGCCTTTCGGCCGCCATTTATTTGGTTTTCTTATTTTCTAGGATTTTTTTTTTCGTTTTTCTATAACTTTGGAGAAAATGGACACCAAAGTTTACTTAATTTGCGCCCTCACGGATAAACCGTGATGTTCACGAAAAAATATTTCAAACAAAAGTTGTTTATTTTTTTCAAAAGGAACATTTTTTCATTTTAACTTTTGTTCTATCTCTAACGGTTTACAAGATGGGTCCTACGGACCCAAGACCCAATTGACCGATGCTGCTCGTTTACGTACTCGACCTCACTTTTTATATCCTGGGGACATTCTATAGATCTCTTTTCGTTTTTTTATCGTGTTTACGTACAGACAGAACGAGAGGCGGACAACCGGAATTGTACTATTTAGGTGATTTTATGAATTCCTATGCCTAAGTTTTATTCGTAGCATCAATATTTTTAGGCGTTAAAAACTTGGTATTGAACTAAGTTTACCTTGATATATATTACGTGTATACAGGGCATAATAAAATTAGTATACCTTGATATATATTACATTATACAGGGTATAAAAAGTATTCATATTTCATAAAATTAAAAGTGGTCTAGGTGCGACCCAAAAGCTCCACACGACTAACTTCCCAGAGGAAGGATTTCATCCCAGGGGAATTCGCCCCACGGACACCCCAGCGGGGCTACACCCTTTCGCCCCCTGCACGTCCGATGACGTTAAAACTATATAAATGATAAGTGATAAGAATGACGATTATACAATTTTTCATTCGGTACAAAAAACGGCTTGACCGATTTTGCTCAAAATCTAATCAGGTCTAAGTTACATAACTATGACTTAAATGAAACTGGTCCCATGACAGTATCATCATTTGTTCTCGAGATCACACATTATCCTCAAATTATGTGTAAAGATTCCTGAATTTTGTTACTTGGGGGTTTTTGAGTTGGCTGATTGCGAATATGACGATAAAAACAATCCAAAGCGCATCTGGAGGTCGATACCAGGGCATACTGACCTCCAGGTGTGCTCTGGAATTTTTTTTATGTAGCAATCACGGATCTCAAAAACCCCTGGTTAACTAAATTCAGGACTTGTTACACATAATTCGAGAATAATTTTTGGATAATTAACGACAAATAAATATGAAATTGCTCGATTTGAATACGGCTATAGATAGCGAATTATGACGAGGTTTTTTTTTCTTTTGGTCGTCGTAAATATGAGCAATTTTAATTTTTTTTCTGCATTTACTGATATATCAAAAATAGGAGCCCATTAAAAAAACGACCCAATCTTTACTTCCTGAAGCTTTCTCCAAAACAAAGTAATTTTATCGAATCTGTCAAATTCTAATATTGACGTTGATTCGTCCCAAAATTTTCGTAAAGTTAAAATGCTTGTAACTTTGTTCCAAATCTACATTAAATATGCATATTAAAATAGGAAGGATTTATTTCACTTTTTAAATTATATACAAAATTGGCAGATAAGAAACAAGGAATAATACCAAGAAGAATGTTATTTGTCATGTTGTTTGATTACTATGCAAGTTTATATGCATTTATTGTGGTTTAGGTATTTATGTCTGTATACACAATGTTTCTAGAGTAATGCAATTCTAGGAAATACTCGACGCGAAGACAGACATAAATTGGATAACAAACGATCATAATAATGAGAAGATAAATTGTGATAAAATTCATTCTTAGGACTCTAGTTCTTATAAAAATTTCAATTTTACTTATATCAATCGGGAAATTACCAAATTATATCTTACCCTCTCTCAATTCCGTTTACATCCAAGATTGGGGACTAAAATTAAGAGTTTTGTTGTAAAAGATTATTTTCTTTCATCATTTATTTATTATTTTTAATTTAAGTTTGATGTTGTAATTTATTATTTTAAACGTCAAAAAATACTAGTCACTAGTCAACTGAAGGAAGCTGATTGGCTGACGTCACTGACATTACAATTTGACCGATACTTAGAACAGTATACATTTTTGGTACACGAAAATATCAATGTGCCCCTAGGATATCCGGCTGAAGCTCTCCACAGGGAAACTGGGCACCCCACAATCAAAACCTTCATCCAAACCGTTTCCAAATTATATTTCCAATCTTCCTGCAAAAATCCTTTCCCAGAAATCAATGAACTGAGCCAATTTGACTCGCGTACATTGCTTTTCAAAAAACGATATCGCATGCCACATGATGTCGATTACAACTGATTCGGTGTAATATAAATTGTATATATTTTTCTTTAAGATCTATTTTAAGGGATGGTTAATCCGTCCAACTAAGATGATAAGATGATGTATTATAGGTAAAGCTTAGGCTAGGAACTATAGATTCTAGGACGTATTGTAATTCAACATTGTAAACTGACGATATTAATTAATAATTTTCAATTTCATATCAACGTGCAGTCCGCCACCAAATTAGCAACAAGTTACATACACAATAAGAGTAATTACGATTAGCTAACTCATACTCATGATAAAAAATTTATCTAGGCAATTGGGGCAAAAATCGAAATTTATTACGGTTGTCTTTATTCTTAATGTAGTTACTGCCCAGCAAAGCGGGCGAGTATCTGATAGTATGATCATAAAATTATTTCAATTTTTGTTCTAATTATTAATTTATTCAAATTCGTACTTAGTTTGTGGTATTTAAAATTTCTTCTGATAATTTTTTGCAATCATTAATCATTTTCTCATTAAGAAATTGTTTTATTATAGATTCGCTCACTATCATGGTGACTTATAATTTATGTACTTTGTACTTTGTAATATTTGGCACGCGCCAAATATTACCGAACAATTGACGCCAGTGCTGGTGAATTAAGCTTTTTTATTTTTTTGCGACAACAATTCGGATTCAGTTGAATTTATCCAAACCGATTCATAGAAACCGCAGTCCTTGATTATACCGTATTTTCATCTTCATGTACTGAAATAGTAATCGGATTTTATATATACACATTGTATATGCGTTGACATATACATATGTGTGTATGTAACGTTTATTGTGTACCTATTGCGTTTAGAGATTTTGTACTACTATGAATTGAAATGGTACATCACTTATATGAGATAATACTATGCCGTTTTAAAGTAAATATGTATTTGAATTTTATATAATACTAGCATTATACCCACCCGCTTCTCTGGGTGATTTCCATTTTCATAATAAAGACCAACACGTTACAAGCTTTACCTCACTTATCCTCCTTCATAACACTATAGGCCAGTCATATTTGACATAAAAAATCACTATATTTGCAACATAGAATCTGAGGAAATCACATTGGGACTTGCATCCGCATCCTTGATTGCGTTCAATGCACAAACAATTGCCATTACTTCGCACGTCCAAATGGAACAGAAATAATAGACATGACAAGAACGGAGAGTGCCTGTATTGTTAACAACACCAAATCCCGCATGATTTTCTGACACAGAACCATCTGTAAAATATTCAGCACAGCTCTGATATTTCTGCTGGGTTGTATGGAAGAGTGATCTATACATTAAGGCTGTAGTCGTGTTTCTACTATAGTCGTTAATACTTAAGTCTATGTTAATATTGAGCTGTTGCCAAGGAGGAGGGTGGTGACCGAGACTTCTTGTTACGATGTTAGGGAGCCTTATATCCAGTTCTTCCTTGTACAGTTGAATTCGCATTCGTAGGGGCTTCGGCAATCGTTTTATGTTGAAAACTTCAGTTAAAAAATCTTTAAATACTTGTCGGTGGGCAGGATTGTTTGGGGTGGATGCTATAGTGGCTGCGTATTCTAAACAGAGCTCTTTTCTTCTTAGATATAACGGTGGCATATCTGCTTCCGCTTGTAGGCTTGAAATTGAACTAGTACAGAATGCTGCAACACCTAAACGTATCGCCGTGTTTTGAACTGAGTCCAATGCTTTTAGTGAGTTATTACTTGCGGAGTCATAAACTATGGCAGCATAGTCCAACTTTGTTTTAATTAAGGCTTTGTAAATGGAAAATAATATATCAGCATCAGCACCATAGTGCTTTGAAGACAGAACCTTTAGAATCCGAAGTCTAGATTGGCAGTCGCTTTTGAGATTCCTAATATGTGGGATCCATGCCAGTTTATTGTCAAAAACCAAACCAAGAATCTTTATTTGTTGCACCTTTTTGCTTGGTTCGTTCTAAAGGGTAAGGGCATTATGTTAGAAATCGTGGCCACGTTTAAATACCATGTGTTCTGATTTGGTCTCCGAAAACTTGAATCCGCTTATTCTGGACCATTCGAGAAGTTTATTGATAGCATTTTGCATCATTTTGACGGTAACATTAATATTGGTACCACGTATGGAAAGTGAAAGATCGTCTACAAATAATTTTTCTTTTAAAAAGGTTTGTTCGTTAGTTATTTGAAGAGCTTCATTGATGGCTATTAGGAGCAATACAACGCTAAGAACAGAACCTTGTGGTAACCCATTTTGTAATTCAACTTTTTTGGGTAATGTTTTACGTAGTCTGACTATTGTGCAGTGGTTCATAAAATTGGAAATGTATGGAATTCAATTACCATTGAAGCCCAATTTATTTGGGTAGATATCACTCTTCTAACCCATACCATCTCATAAGCCCTGTCCACATCCAGAGATAATAGAAGAAGATGTTCATTCGGAGCTAGCGCATCACAGATATCCGATTCCAGGTTGACTAGGAAATCAGTGGTAGATCTCATATTTCGCTAGCGAAATTGAATTGAAGCAAACATATTTTCATTTTCCAACCTCCATCTTAGTCTTTTGCAAACCATTTTTTCCAGTATTTTACTCAAATAGCAGGTTAATGAGATTGGTCGATAGTTTGTAGCTTAAGTATGATCTTTATTGGGTTTGGGTATAGGAATTACTATCGCCTCTCGCCATTGATCTAGAGGCATTTGATTTATCCAAATATAGTTATATACATATCCAATCAATAGCTTTTACAAATACTTTTTACAGGTGCTAATTGCGTGGTAAAGCTCATTTATCAAGAAGGGATTATTTATTGGATCCATATTCTAGATTGATCCATATTATAGCTAAGATTGTCAGGCTCACTCGTTATAGAATTTTTATGACGCTGAAAGGTAACTAGATAATTGATGTCAGATGAATTGGCTGCAAAATTTTCGACCATATGATCTGCGATAGTTTGTATTTCAGGGGTTGAGATATCATATGTTTCAGGCAGTAACGGAATTGAGCTACTTGTATAGTTACCCTTTATTCGTTTTAGTTTTGTCCATACAGTTGCCATTGGAGTGGTATTAGTGATTGAAGAAGTGAAATTAAGCCAGCTTTCGCTTTCTTTAATTGTTCTCCTAGCTGATGCTCGGGAACGTTTGAATTGGATTTTGTTTTCTTCTGATTTATTTTATTTAAATTTTCGATATGCCCTCTTGGTTTCTTGTATAGCCCTTTTACATTCAGGATTCCACCATGGGACAATCTTTTTGTGGTTGTGACTAAATGATTTTGGTATATATTCGTTGGCTACATTGGTGATGAAACTTAAATAAAAATTAAAATTAGCCATAATTTCCTGGATTGTTAAGTTATAAAAATCGGATGGTTTTGGCAGTTCGCATAGTTTTTCTTTAATTTGGTGTTGACAGTCCCATTTAGCGCTTTTAAAAATCCATCGTGAAGTATTTTCAAACTGGTATAAGTTGGTTTTATATCTTGTGTCGAGAATAGATATTGGATGGTGGTCACTGATATTTAGGTTCTCATTAACCATCCAATCCAAGAAAGTGGCCCCATCGGACGTTGCAAATGTGAGATCAATTGCGATGTGTTGCCCAGTGTTACCATTGAAGTGTGTACTAGTTTCATCATTTAGTAACAGAAAGTCATCATGTATTTCGCAGAGATCCTCAATCATTTTGCCCCTTGCATCAATATAACTAGATCCACACATGATATTATGACTGTTAAAGTCTCCGATAACGATAAGAGGTATAGGTGGTTGAGTAAAAATGTCTCCAAGATTTTTTTTGGTAAGAATTTGACTATTAGTAACATAAATGTTACACACTGTTATTGGATAAAATAAATTAATTATGATTGCGGTAGCTTCTAAATCAGTTGTTAATACTATTTCCTGTGCTTGAAAATTTTCTGAGATAAATATGGCTGTCCCACCACTGGCACGCACTGGGTTTATTCTATTTTTGTGAAATGCACGATAAATCTGTACTAAGACAAAAATAGAGGTCAAAAACCGACGTTGGGAATGAAAGGAAAAAGCTTTGCGATTGAAGTTCGCCGCAGATTCTATGAAAAAGAATAAAACCCCAGGTCCAGACAAAATAACAGCAGAAACGTTCCAAATATATAATGATCAAATTCTTGAAACTTACACTGAGTTTTTCAACCTTATTTACGAAACAGGTTGTATCTCTGACGATTTCCTAAAATCAAGTTTTATTTCAATACCCAAAGTGAACCGAGCTATAGAATGTGAACAATTTGGAACTATTTGTCTTATAAACCATAGCATGAAAATATTTACAAAAATTATTGCAGAAAGGGTAAAAAATAAACTTGAAGTTAGTATCGGTGCAGAACAAATGGGATTCAAAAAGGGAGTTGGAACTCGAAATGCCTTATTTACACTGGGAAGACTAATAGAACGAGGAATGGAGGTGCAAAAAGATATATATCTATGCTGTCTTGACTACGTCCAAGCTTTTGACCCGGTAAACCATAAGGAACTCATTAAAACATTGAAAAGATCAAATATAAATAGTAAAGACCTTCAAATAATAATCAACATGTATTGGGGACAATCAGCAACAGTAATAACAAATCATGGCTGCACAGAAACTATAAAAATAGAAAAAGGGGTAAGGTAAGGTTGTATATTGTCTCCAATGTTGTTTAATGTGATTCAGCTCGGCAAAACTGATACAAATAAAACGAGGCCACCTAAATTGATCCTACTGATCCTAGGCCACCGTTAAAAATAGAAAGAGGGGTAACGCAATTTTGTATATTGCCTCCAATATTGTTTAATGTGATTCGGCTCGGCAAAACTGATACAAATAAAACAAGGATACTAAAATTGATTCTACCGTTTGAGTCTCTTGTACATACTTTACTACGTGGTACCAAAATATATTCCAGCTTTAATCCTCATTTTAAAATCAGTGCATCACGTGATAGGACTCCGCAAGAGAGAGCATATCTAAACAAAGTTCGAACCCTTTTAAAAAACCGAATTGATTCAGGTGAAAAGAACTTAACAATTAAATATGTGCGTGGAATTCCTCAAGTTGTGAAGCAAAAAAACTAATTTCTGGGCAGCTTACTGTTTATTATCAAAACGTTAGAGGACTGAGATCCTAAGTTACCCAATTTAGCAATAATATTCTTATTTCTGATTATGATGTGATAATAGCTAGCGAGACTAATCTCAATAATTCTATTTTAGATAGTGAATTTAAGTTTTACTATATATATCGTAAAGATCGTGATATCTTAACTACTCATAAAAAGTGCGACGGGGGTGTATTAATTGCTATTAAAAAGAAATTTATTTCGTTCAGTTTAACCACAAAAAATGAAAATGTTGAACAATTATTTATCAAAGTTGTCTGCAATAAACAAAGTATACTCCTTGGTGCTGTATACATTCCTCCATCGTCAAGGTCGGGTTTTTATACCTCGCATTGTGAATCTATTGAAGAAATTCTAAGAAATGACTCAAAATTTAGCCAAATATTAATTGTAGGTGACTATAATTTGCCAGCATGTCATGGTCAAACGAAGCTATCCCCAACCATACTTGTAATTCTCAGGTAATAGTTGATAGTTTTTCATTTTTCATCTTTATCAACGTAATTTTATAACTAACTCTTTTAATGATTCTCTTAATGATTCTCTTGAGGATAGCTATCACCCTGCAATTTCATGTAGTTTAGATATAACTTTCGATGTTTCCACAATGAATAAAAGTTGCCACCTTTTATATTATAAAAATTGTAATTCTAATGCTTTATTTCTAGCCATTAATAGTATTGATTGGACTGGTGTGTTTGATAATTTATCAGTGAATTCAGCTTTTGATAGTTTCTATGACTGCCTGATGGATAACGTAAAACAATTCACTCCTGTTAAGAAACTTTATAAAGATCTATCCTGATTGGTTTTCTAGGGAACTTAAAATAGAAATTTCAAATAAAAAAATTTACCATAAGCTTTACAAACAAACCAATTCAATTCGTTATTATTATCTCTTTACTGAAGCTAGAAAAGCCTGTAAATTATTGGTAAAACAACACCATAACTCTTTTATTGATTGAGTACAACAATATATTCCTCAAAATAAAAGTTACTTTAGGAATTTTGAACTTAAAAAATCAGGAGGAATACCAAATCATATGTATTTAGATAATGTAACTACCGATGATCGTCAAGGTATAGTCAACTTGTTCGCAGCTAATTTCTCTTCTGTTTATGAAACTGTAGCAAATACAAATCCAAATTTCGGTTACCCATCATCTGTTAATATTAACTCATGCTATATATCTCCAGAAATGATTTATAAAAAGCTAAATTCTTTAGATGTAAATAAGAAGTCAGGTCCTGATAATATCGCTCCTTTGTTACTAATAAATCTTGCTGAAATCTTAGTCAATCCTCTTACATGCCTTTTCAACTATTCTCTTGCAACTGGTGTGTTCCCTGACTGCTTAAAAATAAGTAGAGTTGTACCACTTTATAAATCTGGCAATAAATTTGACGTTCGTAACTATCGCCCAATCACAATTCAATCTACAATTGCGAAAATCTTTGAAAGTTGTGTGTTGGATTTTATTACTCCATTTTTCAAAAATATTATAATTTCGGAACAGCATGGTATTACTCAAGGACGCTCAACTAATACAAACCTTTTAATATTTCAAAATGAAGTTCTTAATGCATTTGAAAGAGGCAATCAATTGGACGTCATTTACATGGATTTTAGTAAAGCGTTTGACAAAGTAAACCACAATATTCCAATATTTCCAAACTCCAAGCCTATGGTGTCTCCGGCCCATTATTGGACTGGACATCCAGTTATTTAAGTGGAAGACGGCAATTCGTTAATTTGGAATCTTCTTCTTCTTCTATCTATTTGGCAACTTCAGGAATACCCCAAGGTTCACATCTTGGACCGTTTCTTTTTTTGTTATATATTAACGATATCAAACCTTTCTTACAACGTTGCTCCTTTCTGTTATTCGCAGACGATCTTAAATTATTTTTGCCTATTTCCTCTGATAATGACTGTGCAATTCTTCAAAACTGCAGTAATCAATTAGATAACTGGTGCGAAATTAATCAATTATATTTGAATTACTCCAAATGTTCCATCGTTAGTTATTATAAAAAAAAATCCCCAATTTTCAATCCCTACACAATTAATGTCACACACTGGCTCGGTATGAGAAGGTGCGAGATCTAGGTGTAATTATGAGTCATGATTTGTCCTTTGCTCATTATATCGATACCATCTGTAAAAAGGCTCATCGAATGCTAGGCTTTATTTTTAATTATAACTTTACAGACATGAACGTTTTACTTACCTTGTATCTTGCATTAGTTCGTCCTATCTTAAAATATGGTACATTAGTTTGGTCCCCACACTATGAATGCTACATCGAAATAATTGAAAGCGTACAAAGAAAATTTTTGAGAATGATTGGTTTCAGACTTGGCTATACATTTGACGACCATAATTATGAGGAGTTGTACAGTAGATTTTCAATTGATTTGTTGAGTAAAAGACGAGATACAGCTGATATGGTATTTCTATATAAATTACTTAATAATACAATAGACAGTTCCTACCTTTTAAACTTAAGTAATTTAAATGTTCCTAATATGAAGTTAAGAAAAAATCAATTATTTAATGTTCGATTTGCCAAAAGTAATTATTTATTTCACAAACCAATTAATAGAATAATGTGTAATGCAAATAACTTCTGTGATTCCATTGATTTTTTTCAACAAAATTTATATACATTTAAGAGAAGTACACAAAATAATAATTCTTAGCCATAGCACTAAAATTCATTGCTTTAATGTATGTTTTTGTTCTTTTAAATTATATTTTATAACAATTTTTACTGTATTTATTGTAGATATTTATATCATTTTTTTAAATTATTGCATTTATTTTATTCCTACATTTATTGTATTTCTATATTTTATATTTTAATTATTTTTATTTATGTAAATGTGTACACTGAAAGCATTTTCCAAGAACTGAAGAAGCTTCGGATGGTATCAAAATAGTATAAGATATGCAGACGATACCATACTTATAGCGGACAGTGAAGAAAAGCTACAAACATTATTAGACAAAGTGTGTGAATTAAACAACTCAATAGGGATGGAGCTAAATGTAAAAAAGACTGTGTCAATGGTTCACTCAAACAATAAAATTAAACCTAAAATTAATATTAAAACGAATAATGAACGGAATGTACAATTCCGTTTAAAAACACCAATATTTTGGCTCATTAATAACCGATAATGGGAAGTACGTTAACAAAATTAAAAGAAGAATATCAATATCGACAGCTAATTGTAACAGACTTAAAAAAGTGTTTTATAACAACAACATAAGTTTAAAAACAAAAAATAAAATTTTACAAACATGTTTGTTACCGGTGTTGTTGTACGGATGTGAAAGCTGGAATATCAATGCAAGTTTATTTAAAGCTTTGGAAGCATGTGAAGTCTGGTACTGGAGAAGAATTTTTAAAAATAAATGGAATGATCACCAATCTAATTCGAAAGTATGGAAGCGGACTTTAAAACGAGCATACGATCCTCAATATACAAACGCCAGTAAGATTTCTTCGGTCATGCTATAAGGAAGAGAGACCTTGAATCAATTGTAATTATGGGAAAATTAGATGGAAAAAGAGGAACAGGCAGAAGACGTACAAGCTTAATTCGAAATCTACCTCTCAAATCTCTTAGCACAGAGGAAATTATACATAGAGAATATAACAGGCAACAATGGAGAGATATGGTCGTCAACGTCTGTAAACAGACATGACACAATCATCATCATCATGGAGGAGCTTAACTAATAAATAAGTTTCGCATTAGTGATTAAAATCATCCAAGTATTTTATTACTCTAGTATATTTCATTTGTTTATCTATTTTACAAGTACACAATCCAGTATCTAAGGTGTGAGTTTTCTTCTTTTTATTCTTTCTTAAGTATTGTCTTTATTTTAGTATTATCTTTTTTATCCAGTCAAATTAGTCCATAAAATATAAGTGAGGTAACAAAAATTCCCATAGAGCTAAAAATTGGTATGAATGTTCAAAATACTATTATAAATGAATGGTGAAAAGTCCCCATCAATCCCACTTGTGCAAAAATTTTTATTGAGGGGGAAGTTTGCAAATATAGACTTTTCGCGTTTTTCAGCAAAACGATGAGTTTCACAGCAAAAATAGTTCATTCAAAAATTATAGATAATCCGATTCTCTACCAAAAGTGTCTCTACACCTTTTTTTCATAAGTATTGCTATTTTCGTGATATAGCGGTTCAAAGAATTGAACAAATTATTTTTTTCGTTATATATTTTTGAACCGTTATACGAGTAAAAATATGAGGATTTATTTTTGATGAACCTGTTTCTTCTTCTTGGCGCTGCCTTTTCACAGCATCAATGCTACTATTTCGAGTATAATTTTTTCGACACTGCACATGAATTTTTACAGATGTCTGGCCTTTCAGGTACTCTGAAAATTCACCACCTCTTCAATACTTACGACTAACAGTATTTTGTGGATTATGAGACCTTTGAAACGAGGCAGGTATACGAGCGTCACCAGGCTGGCAATTGAATGGAAGACAGATGTTACTCAGGCCATGCTACTAAATAAAAATATAGACGGAGTTCTTGACGTTGATTTATATTCTAAAAATTTTAAAATTTGTATGTATAAGATATAGGGACTCATATTTTTACTCGTATAACGGTTCAAAAATGTATATAAACGTGCATATTATGAATAAAATAATTTTTTCAATTCTTTGAACCGCACTGTATCACGAAAATGGCAGCACTTATGAAAAAAGGTGCATATTTTGTAGCAAATTGAATGATCTACAATTTTTGTCTGAACTATTTTTGCAAACTTCCCCCTCAATAAAATTTTTTGCACAAATGGAATTGATGGGTACTTTTCACAATTCATTTATAATAGTATTCTGAACATTCATACCAATTTTTAGCTCTGTGGATCGTCTAAGAGGTCACATGCGTCCTAGCTTCAATATGATGAATCGCCGACATCTCGAAATAATTGACTAACACGTTTAAGGATGAACTACCGACGATATTGTCGGCCACAACTTTTCCCAGAAGACTCAGTATGACTCAGAAGCGCAATTAAACGTTTCATATATAAATTTTTATTTTTACGAATTTATTTGCGCTCCCACCACAACCATAATAAAGCAAAAATTATTATTAATTTTTATTCACAAAGATATATATATATATATATATATATATATATATATATATTACTGATTTGGAAAATAAGATGCACAAACGGACATGTCATTTTATAACAAACCTGTGCTTCTTACGAAAAGAGTTCTCAAGCTCAAATTTTTACAGCATGCTAACGAAGAAAAAAGTGAGGTCGAGTTCGTAAATGTGCAAAGTTCGTAAACCGTTTGAGATAGGACTAAAGTTATATAGTATAAAATGTACCCTATAAAAAAAATAAACTTTTATATAAACAATAAACTTTTGTTTATAAAATTGTTTCGTAAACACCACTCACCCGTGGTTTTGTCCATTTTCTCAAAAAATATACAAGATAAGTAACTTGTGTGTTTTCACTTCTTTTTACTTTGAAATGACCGTGTAGATTGAAGATGATCCCAATGACAAATTATTCACGAAATTTATTGGTGACCTGGCCAAAAATTGGCGGTTATATTTCAAAATGAGCACTTACAGTAAGGGAGCCCAAGATGCTAAATGTGTAGTAACTCGAGCGACGTTGGGATTGGTTTTTGTTGCTTAAATGATTTCAAGAAAGAAAGGTCCCTAAATCTTTTCAATATAGCGATGGGGGCAGGAGTTATAGCTCTTAGAAAATGTAAAAAAAAAACAGACTCATGGCGTAACTCGAGCGCGTCAGATATTGAAACTGTAATACGTATCTCTGAAAAGGGAAATATATTATTATGGCGGCTTGGGCGGTGTTGGTGGCCGTAAACTGATGATTTGGAAATCTAATGGCGCAATCTAATGGTAAATTTTCGAAAAGGCAAAAAAAATAAACGCATCGGATTTGCATAGTGGAGATTCAACTTGATGTCCTTGTCATGTTTAATCCTGACCTTAATCTGATAGAAATCCTGCGGGGTTCTGACTGTTTTTTTTGTTGACATTTACACTTGATTATTTTAGTTCCGATTAGTCAATCCGTTCTGAATTAGGCAAACACATTATTATTATTTTTGGGTAAATGGGTAAACAATTGAAAAAAAAAAACGGCGCGAGTCCTAACATAGCTATTAATTTAACAACACATATTCTCTTCTATATTCATAGCTTAAAGGTTTTTTTTTGGGGGGGGGGGATCCTAATATTCTTTTATAGGTCTGATTAACTATAAATAGGTCTGGGATCTGGGGAATAGATATGATGAACGGCAACTACCCAGTGATAGTCACCTAATCGAGTTTTACGTAAATCTAAATCTTAAATCTACAACACTTTGCCTATTTAGTCTATTTACTCTTTCACTATTGTCTAAGAGATTGAGTACTTCAACATTTGGGTGCCTTTCAAGGCGAGTCAAGTAACTTTCACTGAACCGCGTAATTTCTTCACGCACTGTGGGCACTTCAAGGCTATGGTGAATGTCGTCATTACGCACGTACCAAGGAGATTCACTAATTGTTCGTAACACTTTTGATTGAAACCGTTGAATAATTTCGATGGAACTGTTGCTAGCAGTTCCCCATACTTGAATCCCATAAGTCCACACAGGTTTTAAAATTTATTTATACACTAGCACTTTATTGTCTAATGATAACTTAGATTTATGGCCTAACAACCAGTAAAGTTTCGAAAATTTTAAGTTTAATTGTTTCCTCTTGGACCAGATGTGTTTGCGCCAGGTTAGCCTTCTGCCTAAGTGAATTCCCAGGTATTTCACTTCGTTTGCCTGTGGAAAACTGACATTGTTCATTTTTAATGCTGGACAAGTTTCCCTTCTTAAAGAGAATGTTACTTGAACTGATTTTTGTTCATTTACTTGAATACGCCACTTTTGTAACCAGTTTTGTATTTTATTTATACTATTTTGTAGTCTGTGAAAAGCTACATTTGGGTCCACGTCTGTGGATAACATTGCAATATCATCTGCAAAAGTAGCTATGGTATTTTTTCCGTCGACTGGTAAGTCCGCGGTATATATCAAGTCGAAAGTTGGACCTAGAACGCTGCCCTGACGTACGCCAGATTGAATAGGAAACAATACAATAATATGTACTTGGAAGATGTTGTTTTAATTTATAGAGTAAGCCATACTTTATCAAACGCCTTGCTGACGTCAAGAAATGAAGTTGTACAATTTTTTTTTTCTTGAAAGCTTTTGTTAAGTGTGTTAACTATTCGATGCACTTGTTCTATAGTTGAATGTTTCTCACGGAACCCAAATTGGTAGTCCGGTATGATCTGCCACTCATTCACTATAATCTTTAATTTTTGTAGAAATAATTTTTCAAAGAGTTTAGATAGTGTTGCTAATAAACTGATAGGTCGATATGATTTGACTTCGTTGATTGGCTTTCCTGGTTTTGGAATTAGAATTATCTGTGATATTTTCCAAGTACATGGAAAATAGCCCAGTCTCAAAATCGCATTGAAAATATTACGAATCATGATTATAGCATTTTTTTGGTAAATGATTTAAAATTCTAGTTATAAGATCAAAACGTGGTGTTTTTTTTGGGTTTATTGTTTTAAATTTCGTTTAGAGAAAAAGCCTCTATTGGTGGGGATAATTGTAGAGGAGCACTCAAGAACTGTTCAATTTCTTCGTCGGGTGCATCTAGTGAATTGGAAAATGTTTCTTTCAATTCTTGAGCAAAAAGATCAGCTTTTTCTTTGTTGCTCCTTGCCCATGAACGTTCTTGATTTCTTAAGGGTGGAAGAGCTTGTAGCGGTTGATTGCAACGTTTTGTAGCTTTCCAATTTTCTTTAAATTTTTATAGCAAGCGTTTTAAATTTTGTGACGCTCTGTTGAAGCTGTTTTTGTCATTTGGAAATATTGTTTGCTGTCAGATTCTTCTTAATTTGCACTTTTCTGAGATTAGCTGCCTAAAGTTTTGTGGGAGTAAACTTTTAAACTTAAGGCTTTTAATACCAGGGGTGGATTCTCTGGCTGCTTTTTGGATAGTCATTGTGAGTTTTTGTACAGCTAAGTCAATATCCTCTTCTGATTTTAACAGCATTTTTGAATTTAGGTTATTATCGAAATGCCATCAAAAGCAGTCCCAGTCTGTGTGACGGTCAGTTTAAGACGCAGCCCCTCTTTTTTGAATAAATTCATTGTATATTGATAATAAAACCGGCGAATGGTCGCTGGTGAGTTCGTCGCATGATTTCATTTGCATGTGTGCTTTAGACATATTTTTCACCACAAATAAGTCTAACAGATCGGGTAACTTATTTAAATCGGATGCCCATTAAGTTCGTTCACCAGAAGAAAGCTGGTTTAGTAAGTTTCGTCCTTTCGGATATATCAATCTCGACGCCCAGAACGTATGTTTGGCGTTATAATCACCACCGGCGATAAATCTGTTACCAAGATTACTGAAGAAAGTTTCAAAAGTTTCTTGGCTAATTGAATGCCTCGGTGGACAGTAAACGGCTGACACTGTTATTGGATCAACCCAATCCTCAACAACTACGCTTGTAGCTTGGATTTGCTCAGAAACATGTTTTTCCATTTCATGATGTTGTATATTTTTTTTTATAATAATTGCTGTTCCCCCTTGAGCTTTTCCACTTGGATGTTTGGTGTCATAAACGCAATAATTTTTAATGCTTAAAAAGCTTTTCGCAGTTAAGCGTGTCTCAGAAATTATTGCTATGTCAATATCACGATCTATGAGCTATTATGATCTATTAACCATTTTATTTCATTTTGCCAATGACAGCTGTTAAGAGATTAATCATAACACTATTCTGTTTCATTAAGTCACGAAACATTTCTTTAAGTTCTAGAAATGATTCTTTCTTTTTTGAAAGTAACGAGATTTTGTTCTTCGTTGCGAATGAGGTGGGGTTGTTCATCTGCTGGCCTTTAGTTATTTTGATTAGCATTTTGGGCTGCTGGCCTTTGGTTATTTTGATTAAAATTTTGGGCTGATTGGGCAAACGAAAAATTTTCCCGGATGGAATTTGGCGTAGTTGCCCGGGAAGTTGTAATGGGTGTGTCAATTTGTCGTTTTCTTAATGCAGGATATTTCTTTTCTAATATTTTTTTGTAGACCTGACAACCTTTGTAGTTATCCATGTGATGATCACCACAATTAACACAAGTAGCCGGTTCATCAAGAGTTTTCTTGGGACATTCACTAGTGGGATGATCACCAGTGCACTTCACGCATCTGAAGGTCCTTCCACAGCTGTTTTTTGTGTGGCAGAATCTTTCCCGTTTTCGGTTTGGTGGCTCAAATTTGACTATTTTGTTGCCAAGTTTGTTGATCGAGTAGATTGACTTGTTATTAGGATCATTTTTTAAGTCGATAAATAACGTTGGCAGTGGTGCCTTCGTTTGACTATATTTTATGTTGGAGACGTTTTCAACAACGTAACCCAGTTCGGACAAATCTTCAATAATGTCTTCAAGCGCTGTGGGGCTGTGAACATTTCTTAAGACTATACGGAAAGGACGTTCTTGTTTAAATCGATGAGTATAATAGCTTACATTTTTCGATCGAAAAGTTTTTACCATATCCTTGTAGATACTGATGTCATTAGGAATGATTTTAATTTCTTTATTAAGCACTTTTACGGTGTATTTTTTGTCAAATCCGAAGACACAAAGATCCTGTTGTTGAAATTGGTAACAGTGGTTACAAAGATTGATTGAATCGGTTTTTGGTTGTGAAATTAGAGGGTCCCGCCTCCTCTTCTTTCTGTCTAACTCTACGCTCACTCGGCTCAGGTTCACGTTCATTTTTCTTGAGACAACAGTAAAGTCTTTATCTTGCCATGATGGGGGTTGCTGGCTTGCAGGTATGGTATTTATGGGCGTAATGATATCAATATTATTCATTTTCTTAGAGTTTTGAGATGAGATGCTTAACCTTCTGGATATGTTAGCATATTCTTTAATATAGTTGTCTGTATTACTATTGTAAGCATTGACGTTCGCCCTAATTTTTAAGAATTCTGGCGTCTTTTGATGGTTTGTACTAACTTCTAGAAGATCATCAAGGAGTGATTTTGATGTCTTGCGAGAACATATTAAAGGTGGTCTAAAAATTAAATTTCTGTAATCATTTGGCATCCTTTAATGGGTTTATGCAGGCCATATTAGTATAAATTCACAACAATGAAAATAAAATTTCAAAATAAAAAAACACACTGACCTCATAACAAATTGATGAACTCAGCACAAATATATTAAAAATGTATTTTAACACTATTGCAAATTTTTTTCAAATTATTTATTTAACTATTGCAAAGCTTTAAGGTGAAGCGCGACACTGAGTCTGTAATTAAATATATATTTAAGATCCGTATCCGTATCTTCGGTTCTAGACTTTAAAACCCGTTTCCGTATCCGTGGATATACATTTTAATAATCCAGCACATCACCAATAAAACAAAATTCAGAAAAAAAATTTAATCATGCTCGAGTTACTACAGATAACGTTTTTGTTTTTGCAACTTTGCAAGCTTCCCATTTCCTTAGTCACGGTTAAGTCGTCATATTATTGAAATTTATACTTTTTAGCATGTAATTAACCCACCAAATCTTGATCTGACTTGCTTGAGTTAATTCGTGTATCGATTTTTTTTTTACTAAAAGTCCAAGGAATTCCCCTCCCCACATGTTAATCTTCTCCCTTACTTTTACTTTATGAGCTCCCTTACTTTAAGTTTATGTGGAATTTTTCTATCGCACTAGTAACCAATTTAGAAATTTTAAATTCTCCAAAACTACAGATCCACCAAAAAATAACTATTTACAATTTAAAATGTTGTACAATTTAGAATGACAATGTTTTGTAATATGACAAATATACGAAATGATAAGGATTTTTATTCCATTATATTGTTATTTTGCCTATCAAGTACCACAAACATCATGCCAGCTACAAACACGCATACATACATGTATGTAAATGTTACAGATAAAGTTGATTATTAGTTAAAGTTGACTTAAATTATATGCCAAGTATACTTGTGGTTACAAACAATATGACCACAAAATGTTCATTACTTACTTTACTTACTTTGTCTACAACCACATTTTATAAACAAAGTTGATTATAAACACTAAGTTAAGAATTTTGTTTCACATTGGCTAGTCAAAGTTGTCTGTATCTAGGGAAAGTGTATTCTGGACTGATATGAGTTTGTGAAAGTTGATTCTTACTAACTAAATTTCAAAAACTTTTAAGAAAAAAAAAACGATTTCAAAAAAAAAAAAAAACTATTCCAAAATAAATTAAAATGCACTAAAAAGTAAAAAATAACGATAATGTAATTACAATTATGGTTGTTTTTGGAGTCGGTGTATCAACGAATTCATATTTTTAATTCATTCCCATTCTATTGTAAATAAAAATATTTAGCTGTATTTGTTCCAATCATTAGGAAATTGTTTGAAAGTGTTTTTACTTTATTTCAATATAACACGGTCAACTTCGCCATTGTCATTATTTTAATTTTTTTCAATGTAGGTTAAGTGAACTTTGCCCAATAATCAGCTTTGTTTGTAACATATATATATATGTATATACTGAACTGAAGTTTTATCCGTACATATTAGACTAGGGTTTGGGGTGTTGTTTGGTAAAATGTGTACGTATACATTTCACTGTTAGTGATGATACAACTGTTTTAACCAAAACCACTCACTGACGTTTGTGTTGTCATGTAGAACCGACATTTATAAACATCATTCAAAACATACCAGATATTCACTATCATGGGTAGATAGATAGATAGTCTGATTCAGATGTCCTTAGCTATCCGAAAATATCAAATGTTTTCGTTAAATGTGTAATTTGATAATTAACGGTTTGTATTTTGATAACTAGCTGTTTCTTAACCAGGAAGTATTTGGCCAATAAAAAGGGGATGTAGTTTGCCAAAATAAATTCCTTAACTTTTATCATTTCTTTACTTTTTTTTATGTCTTGTGCAAGCTAATCTTACAAGCTCAATTTGACCCACTACGCGATCTCCGATTAACTTGAAATTTTGCAAGCATGTTTATCTTGCGGGCAATAAAGTTGCAACAAAGCTGTATATTATATAAATTGGATGGCATTAAAACATATTAATTAATAAAATAAATTTACTTTTAAATACCTAATATAATGTACAGCAAAGTACATCATTTGATATACGCTCCCACCATCTTTGATCTAATTTGATATGTAAATAGGATGTTTTTTAGTTTTTTATAAAAAATTTAAATGAACAATTGAGCTAATTGTTGAAATACTCTGTATAGACGATGTTGGATATGACTGCTTGCATTATTTTAACAACAAATTTAGGACAAATTTAGGACGGCCTTCCGGTTGCCGTTTGTTCTTGTTTAATAGTTTTTAGAATACTTTATCATCTTTTTTCAAAAAATTTGTATAAGGCTCACTGTTTTGAAGATATCTACAAATTTTCATCACTATTTATTTTATAGTTTTGGGGAAAATGGACACAAAATTTTTATCCTTATTTGCTCTCACTCTAGAAAACAATGAAAAATGTTTCAGACAAAAGTGGTTTATTTTTTGAAAAAGGAAAAATTTTTTACGTTTAAACTTTTATTCAATCTCTAACGATTTACAACATGTGTCCTACGGCTCAATTGACGTATGTTGCTCATTTACGAACTCAAACTCACTTTTAAAGTCCTGAACACGTAATCAAAATTTTAGCTTGATATCTTTTTCAAACTTCAAACAAAAAAGTCCTGTCAGTCCCTTATGAGTCATTCATGCATGTCTAATTGTAAAAGCTTGAGGCTGTCAGAATCATTCTTGAGATTTTAATTTGTGCGAATTAACTTTTCTTTTTGCACAAAAATAATTAAAAAAATATAATATTTTTAGTAGAATCAATGTATACAGTTAATATCGAACAATAAGTAATGCATCGATTAACGTATAAAAATAAGTGCATGCCTACGTGCACTATGTGGCGGAAGCTTATATACTTGTGAAGAATGTTCTAGAATAATTAGATATCGATAATTAAAATAATGGTTATTACTAATGTTTTTATATATGAAACAGATAAAATTGCCGAGCGGTCTGAGGCGAATTTAGCCGTTTAACTGCGTAGACTAAGGCTGCGGGTTCGAATCCAGATACCGGCGGAGTGAACAATTATAATTAATTGAGGCGGTAGAATTGATCACATTGTCAAATGTGATTTGACCTACACCAAAAATTTAATTGTAAAAGCATATGTCTGAAAAACGGAGGTTAAACTCCATTATTATTATTTATTATTTTCTACTTGTTATTTGTAATGAAACAAAAACAGTCCAATTTCGTTGATCACGTCCACTCATATTGTAGGTTTTGAGCTCCTGGGTAAGGAATAAATAGTTGCTAAACGTTCCGAAAGGCAAAAAGTATTAACTTGTTGACCCGCTCCAACAATTATCCTCTGAAAAGTTGTTATTATGTACAATCAAGGAGCTGACCCACTGATAGTATATAAATAACACCAAAACGCATAAATGTATAGTGAAAAATTTACCTTTGTTTGTTAACCACGGAAAACAAGATTTTAAAGTCTCCCATTCATTTTAATAATACTGATTAATACAATTAAATTTTTTGGACAGGCGGTTTTCTCGTTTACAAACTATATATGGTAAAGGTAAAGAATAACTTTCTTCTGTTCTATAACTCAAAAAATAAAAATATTAAATTAAGTTTTTTAGTGAGTGGTCACATTGGTTCTCGTGAGAAGAAGGACTTCAAGTCAAGTCATCTTCTCTATTTTTCTCTAACAACTTGATTCTTTTCCTTCTTTTACTCTTATTACTTCTTGTTTGATGGTAGCTTCCCTATTCTTCTATAACTACTTGTTTAGATATTTACCTTACTCTTATTACTTTGTCTTTGATGTGAACTTCTCTATACTTCTCTTACTTTTAATTTTTACTTGTTTATATCTTACTTTTATTACTTTGTAAATCTTACTTTTATTACTTTGTATTCTTGTGTTTGTGTTTAATGCTTCTCTAATTTCCTCGGATCCATCATATTGAGTTGAATTTTTTCTCTCCATGTAGGTTAGTTTTTTTTTCTCACACTTTATATTTATATAGAAATTATAAAACATAAACAAATCAATATTTTCATTTTTATCTATTACGTTAGTGGATTAGTCAGTCATTATAAAAAAATAATGAATATTGAAATCCAAACCCTCTTGATTAAATTATAGCAGATATCTGGATGTGATACCTAAATAAAGATTGTCTCCTACACAGGAAGACAGCTACACAGGATTATATTGATTGGGCCATTTGGAGCTGTTCAAGCAAAGCCGGAAAATATTTCACGTGGATTGATTTAAGCTGCGCGAGTTCCTTAAAAAAAGATGTATTTTTTTGTGATAGTTTTCTTATTCCTAGAGCTGGACGGTGAGTGTGGAGATGAATCATCGCCTAATATCAGTAGAAGTATTATTAAAGTATTAAGAAAATTAAAACAATTGTGACTATATTAGTTTTTCAATAACATTTTATTTTCAAGTCTAACAAAACTTTTATTCTCCTTAGATTGTTCAAGATCACCCCAACCCCAAATTGCGGTTGGATGTGAACCATCACCCGTTCGTTGAATGCGCTTTAGTATCATATCATTCGAAACAGTTTTCATATCGTAAACCCAACCAACTTTAGCAAGTAGGTTTAATATCACCACTATGGGAGTCATGTGCCAGCCACCTAATTCACTAGTTCTATAATCCCATGGAAATGTATGATGATAGTTATGCCAACCTTCACCCATAGCTATCAATGACATAAAAAAAGAATTGCGCCCACTGTTACCCCTAAAAAGGAATTAAAATCAATCAATTAAGTTCGTATACAGCTAGCATACATTTTTTGACTTATTTGCAACAAATCAAAAATTCAAAAAGGCGGATATTGAGAGACTTAAACTTTTTGAGTTCTGGAACTAGAAAACATTCGATTGCTCTGTTGATGAGTGCCTACCTTCTTTCATACTTGAACTACCTGTTAACCCACTCGCTTCGCTGGGGAAACAGCAATTTTAAATACAAAGACTATTGCGTTATAAAATTTCACTTCATTTGCCATCACATATCCCCACTAAATTCTTTGGTTTTAATTATTTGGTGCGGAGTCCTAAATTTTTTCCCGGAGTCCTAAATAAATGAATAATAATTTTAGTCGTTAATTTTATGTATCTTTCTATAGGTGTATCTAATCTTCACACCTTGAGGTTAAATTTTCAAAACTCTTTCCTTAGGCTCTTCTATAGTGTCAAAAAGCCAACTTATTAATTTACATGTTTCTTGCCCCAGAAGTTTGGCTGTGTGTTGATATTGTCAGTCTATCAGTTATTCCTATTCATTATATAATAAAATTTCACACCCGCTACACTGGACATGCAGATATTGGACATAAACAACTACAACTGAAGTGATTGAATATTAGAACATACTGTCCATGAGAGGAAAGAAAATATTTAGAATATATTTTATAGAACCGTACTATTAGTAGTTTTGTATCAAATACTTGTTCTATAATATTTTATTTTGTAATAAAATCTTTTATTTAGAAATCTGTAAAAAGACGCAAGTTTCTAACTACAATGGTCTCGAGTTCCTCTGCCGGTTCGAACTTCATATATATATATATATATATATATATATATATATATATATATATATATATATATATATATATATATATATATATATATATAGCTTTATAACCAATGATTCAAATTTTTTGTACAGCGACAAAATGTTTCCAATTTTCGATTATAAAGAAGCATTCCTTGCTACTGCTGGTGAGAATAATACTTAAAATTCTCTTTTGTAAATATTCTAAACCACATGAAGTTAAAAAACCTTAGTAACATGACGTTACAGAAAAGGTTGATCTATATTTTTCTATACAATTATTTACATGGGTAAAACTATATAAGTATTGACTTGGTACATATACGATATGGCATCTTCTTTTTAACCCCTTTGGGTAATAATTTCCAAAAATCTCTTTTTTGTGCACACTTACCTCATTTAAGAAACATGTGTACGAAATTTCCTGCTTCTAGATCTAGCGGTTTCATTTGAGCGTTAATCGATCAGCCAGTTTTTTCGAAAATTTCGTATGTGACAATGTGTGAAGGGCAACGAATACGTCACTGTTGAATACCGGACGAAAGTTAACATTGCCGGAGAATCCATTATCTTATTATTAGAGCATACAAAAAGGTATATATTCCTTAGCTGTGCTCTGGCGGGACCAAAAACTTTTAAGGATTACATCTACATGAAATTTTGACTTGTGACAAATAAGTCCTAATAATGTTTAACTTTATATCCAAAATAACTGTTATTTATTCGAGCAAAATCATCAGTTGTGAATACTTTTTGTTTTTGGCATAAATTAAAACATACATACTTTTCGTATGGTTGGGTACCCCAAATATGTGCCCAACTATTTGCTAAACATGTTGAATTCAGTACAAGTATGTAACGCAGGAATATATAATACCAAGGAATTATCGTTGGTAAAAGAAAACACAATAAAAATAACAATGGGTAATAATATCTAAAAAAAAGAAAAAAAGTTAATTTATGCATTCCTTAGGGCATTGCTTTGTCAAAACAGTACAATATTTCGCGAGATAAAGCCCAAATACTCTGAATAATTTTGAAACTAAGGCACGATGATTCGGAAATGACAAGATTCCTTTAATCTTTCCGTTAATATTCTTTGGAGTATTCATCCTTTTAAGCACTTGTCGACCGATTTTGCCTATTTTTTCACACTCAGAATAATGTTAGCTATGAGATCACGAAGTTGCAGAATTTTTGAATTTCTGAAAAGTTCGTGATTTCGAGGATCAAAGCATATTATAATCATTGTCTCTCCACATAATAAAAAAAAAAATTCATTTTCTTTTCGAGATAGTAATATTAACGTAAATTGTGAAAACTGAGAACTTTAGCATTAATTATCTCTTGTTTTAAAAGGTAAAAATTTCTGAAGCTTTGTATTTTAATAGTAAGCCTTATTCTTAGCCTGTGAACAGCAATTCTTTAAATTTTGTTGAAAAGTGAGGTTTACCATTGGTTGAGTATAGGAACTGCAAATACCATGCTGGAAATATCTTAAGCGTATTACAAAGTTGCAAACTTTGTAATACGTTTAAAGTAAAGCAAAGTTTACCGATTGCGATGGAAATGGTTGTAAGAAAAACGAATCTACTGGCCGGATACATCTGGATCTAACTGCGATCTGGATCTAAAAATAAATTTGTTTTCGAGGAACTGGTATATTTGCGACCTTTTGGTTGACCATTGTAAATTACAAAGAAGAAAACTGATTTTAACGAGTAAGATGTCATTAGAGCCGTTCAAGACCAATAAAATAGAGACCAATAGAGTATATTTAAAGATAGTCCTCTCAACGAGGAGTCTGAAAATATATAACTTTATGTATATTGTTTCCTGATGTCTGCTAGAAACGATGCAATAAACTACATTTGCGTTTTTGTGGAAGCATATTATCTCAAGTAATGTCAACAAATGAGTACGTCAACAAAAGTGGTTACAGGCTGAATAACAGGACATCAGAATTTCAATAAAAACGAACATTTTGGACGTGGCCGCATTTATAAGTTATGGTAGTTGATCGGTATTTATAAAATTTTAATAATTCAAATAAAAACCTTTATTTTTGTTCTAATTAGTAATTCAATTTAGTATCAAATGCAAAAACAAAGTTACCTAATCTGAAATCTTATAAATGGATCTTTTTTCAAATCGGACATATCAATCAATTTTCGTTTTGCCATATATTCTGGATGTGGTTCAACAATTAACCAACCGATATGAGAATAAAAAAATCCACGTCTTGAATTATGTGGATCAGCATCCGTATCCAGAAATTTATGATGCATTCGATGGTTTCTACACCATAGGTAAAGCGACTCCTAATAAATTTAAAAGATCTAAATTAAAGTTCGTACTACTCCAGTACGAAGTGAAATTTTGAATCCAACTAGGGGATTCCGTTTCCTGCCCAAGCCTTATCCAAATCTTTGGGCGTTTTGGTCAAGCTCAGAGCAAACTTTATAAATTAAGTCTTGGTTTGTCAGCACCCTCTCAAGACTTAACAAAATCTAATGAAACCAGTCTTGATTTCAAGATCGTGGTAGACACATAGAATGTTATTTTTTTTGTTACATATTTAAAATAGGTTTCACATAATTGTAAATATAATTTAGCATTAACTCCACCATTACCTGAAATGCCATAGTTTGTAAAAGCATAAAAATTAATTTTAATTGCCACGTTGCTTTATATGCATGATGTGACCATAAACGATGTGCTGCAGCAGCTAAAGAAAATCCTGATAACCAGCTGAGGACGTACGCTGAAACAAAGTAGTTTTTTAAAACAAAGCTTGTTGAATGAATCTTCCCAGCTGATTTTTTAAATTTTATTCATTAGAAAAAAAATTATAATTTATGTTTATAATATTAGCTATTATTCAATTAGCATTTAAGAAAAACATATCGTTAATTTGTTAAAATTAAAAACCATTAAATAATTATCTGAAAGGTTTGGTCAATTTAATCGACAAATGTGGTCAATTTTTTTCACAGACACAGAAGAATGTGAGATTCCAGAAATTTTGATCTTTTACATCGCGAGATAAACAGTTGCAAAAATCGCAATTTCGAGGGTCAAACCATGTAAAAGTGACTGTTCTCCTAGCTATATTTTACGATATAAAAAAATTCTTTTGACAGAATTTTAAAAAAACGTTTTTAGAAAAAAAACATAGCAGCACGTCGTTTTGTTTTCGAGATATTAATTTTGACATAAATTGTCAAAATTGGGAACTTAGACATTAATTACCTCGTAATTTTAAACAGTCAAAATTTCTTAATGTTAGGGATAAGAACTGCAAATATCAGGCTGGAAATATATTAAAAAAATTAAATTTTTGGACCTAGGTCTAAATTGGATTAATCTGACTTACCAAAAATATTTGTTAGTAATTTGGCTGACGTTAATGACAAATACATTCCATAAATTGCTTGGATATGGAATAATCCAAACAGCACTATATGAGTCCAACGATATTTGTATTTTCTTTCTGTCGGCGAAGTAGTACCAGACAACTCACGAATATTATCTTTTCCATTTAATACACATTTAACTTGCTTTGGATTACGTGACATTTTCTACAAATTTTTCAATTCAAATTTTTTCAATATTTACTGTAAACGATTAATACCACCAAAAACATTCTGTAAAAAACTAGTCTCGATGGAGCTGCTTGTTTATGTCTAAAAAGTAAGGAAATTTAGACCAAGTCGTGCCAAGTCTAAGGTTTCTTACTGCGATTTCTTTATTATTATAGTTAATGTTGTGTGACTTGGCCGTGGACGTGGACGTGGTCTCAGATTGGTGCAATAGTGTCATGGAGCACCTGGTTTTGTACCCTTCAACTTGTGTACCCTTCAACGGCCAAGTCACACAACATTAACTATAATAATAGAGAAATCGCAGTAAGAAACCTTAGACTTGGCACGACTTTGTCTAGATTTCATTACTTTTTAGAGATAAACAAGCAGCTCCATCGGTACTTGGCTGGTTATTTACATAATGTTTTCGGTGGGATTTCACTTCTTTTTGTAGAAACGTGGGCATATTGATTTTTTTTTTTTGGTCAACAGGTACTTCAGATCTTCGATTATCCTAGTTTTTTTCCAAATTTCTGCTCTCTGAGCTTATGGCAAGTACTAGTTCTATTCTGATATCATGAGTGAGTGAGTGTCATAAATGCGAAACTTAGCTTTCGCTTAACTTGGGAATTAAATGACTTACAGACTTGAAATTTTGAATTTTAAGTATGTGATTATAGCTTACTGGGTGACGAAAATTTCTGCGTTCTGGTCTTATCCAGTAATGGATGGTACGGAAGTGTTTTTTCGCGCTCGACTTGGCGGGGGCACGGTAGTGCCCCCGGATCCCCGGATAAATTAAAAACTTACAGAAATCTGAAATTATTTTGTAAATTCAGATATGATACATACCAGTTGACATATCGGTCTTGTACGAAACAATTTTCGAAATAAATTTCTTTCAAAATTTCTTTAGATGAAACTACACAAAAATTAATTTGGATCAGTAAATTTCTGACGTGAAAAAACAAATTTATACAATTAAATAAAATTATAAATATTTTTAAAGTAATAAACTGCTTACTTATCGATTATTTTATGCTTTTAAAAAAACTATTAGGACAACATTTTTCATTTATCGTTTTTGGCTTTTATATGATGCAAATGATGCATACATTTGACATCATCTACGTACATACAATTGCGATGCCATTTAAGTGGATAATTCTAAACTCTATCTCCCTTATCACAGTATTTTATTTTTTGTAAATATTTATAATTAATAATAATAATAATCATAATATTAATAACAAATTTATTTGTTTTCAAATTTTACAACTTTTTACAAAGAATTCCTAGACATTAAGCAAGGAAAACAAAAATAAATGTATCTAAAGAACAAGAAAAAACTTAAAAGTAAGAAAAAAGAAAAATTATAGAAATTATCAGAATAGAAAAAAAAGTACAAGTAAACAATCATATTAATTCATTATGTAAAAATAAATTCTAAAACTAGAATGGCAAATTTGTTCATTCATTCATAAGAAAAGACCTTATCATGAGAATTACAGGAAAAAAAAACTTTTTTATATGTGAAATAGTTTTACCGTATAACAAGCCTTAACAAGACTCAATTAGTAGAATTTGTTAGTCAAGAAAGAGCTGATTTAATTGCTTTTGAGACAAAGATGATATGCCTGTTTCAAGAAGCACTCCATGGTTCGCTGTATTCCTTGGTATCTGGAGAAGTTGCCCCTAAAAGTCCCACTTGGACGGATTCAAGAAATCTCAAGAAATCGAAGTCTCAAGAAATAACACTTGGAGTTGGCCAAAGTTGCCATCACTTAGCAGATAATAAGTAAAAATCAATTTCCTTAGTCCGAATTTTCTTACTCTCTAACAGCTAAAGACTTATAGTAATTAGGAACAAAGACATCGCTAATTACTATGTTATAAAACTCTAACACTTAAATCCTAAAAACATAATTATGTCTCTGTAAATACTTTTAAAGTAGTACGTACGTACTTTTAAAAAATAAAAACAGTCACATGGTATAAAACTTATGAATGATTTGCTTTTAAGACGAAACCAGATCTTAATTTTTCAACAATTCAATAGTGAAGTTGATTCTTACGAAAAAATTGTTTGCTGGGTGTGTTGACTTGCGGTTTTTTGCATTGGTTCCAAAAAATTATCCTAAAAAAATTAATATGGTTTAAAGCGGAATTTTTTAAGCTCCGTGCTCCGTGAATATTGGGGTAAAGAGAGTTTATATCGTAAAATAAATCAGATAACTTCTAAAGATTTTAAAAATGGTCAAAATGATGAAGTAACCCGAAATTTAAGATATTTTTATTAATAAACTCTTTTATGCACCTTCCCCTCCCTTTCGGGGGTCTGAAAGACTCTCAATATCAAAAAGACAATTTTTAAGCAAATTAAGACTTTTAATGACGTATATGGGGGTTTTTAGGGTGACTGTTTAATTTGTTGACCCCCCCCCTCCCCTCTTTTAGCTCACATAAGTAGACCCCCCCAAATAAATAACCTTTTTTTTTTGAAAATTTAAGCCATTTTAAGGCATCTAAAGGAATTTTTAAAGTTTCTGATTTTGAATTTATGAACCCCCACTACTTCTTTTAGCTTATATAAGTAGATATTTTTCAATTTATAGTCTTCAAACTCCCAAAATGGAAGGGAAAGGCATAAAAGAGTTTATTTATAAAAATATCTTAAATTTAATAAACCTCCTTCATTCCAATGGCATGGGAGTTTAAACTAAAATGTACCGCCTTAAATCATATACACTTTTTTTAGGATGATTTTCTGTAGTATATGTAAAAAACCGCAAATTAATACACCCAGCAAACAATATTTCAAAGGAAAAAGGTTCGTTTACTATACTAAAATTATGAAATATTTTTTTTAATAAAACTTCATGTGCGATTTTCTTGGATTTGGTATGTTGACTTTGTTTTATGAATTAATTGCTTGATACGGAAAGTTTACTTTTGTAAATAAAGGCATGATTACTCTCGCGGTTTACTCGAATTTGTTAGTTTAAATTATTTTAAACTAACTAATTTTCTCGCGTAAACTGCGAGATTTATTTTAATACATAGTATAACAAGTGAAAATTTGACTGAGTTAATTGTTGAAATATCCTGTATAGACACTGCTGATTATCACTGTTTGCATTATTATACCATGTATATATAAAATATATTTCAAGGTATGCTATGTTTAGACCCAAGTTTGTAACGCTAAAAATATTGATTCTACGAACAAAATTTTAGTATAGGTGTTCATAAAATCACCTAATTAGTCCATTTTCGGTTGTCCGTCCGCCCGTCTTTGAACACGATTACTCAAAAACGAAAAATATATCAATATCTAGATATCAAGCTGAAATTTTTACAGTGTACGTTGGACGTAAAAAGTATGGTCGAGTATGTAAATGAGCAACATAGGTCAATTGGATCTTGGGTCCGTAGGACCCCACTTGTAAACCGTTAGAGATAGAACAAAAGTTTAAATGTAGAAAATGTTCCTTATAAATAAAAATAAATTTTAAAAATCAAAAAACCCGACAGAGTAAAAAGTAAACCAAACTTCATAAAAAATTAACTCATAAGAAAAAAACCAGTCCAGCAGTTTACATAGCGACTTTAACAGTCGGGACCCATTATTAGGAAGATTTGAGCCGGTATAGACTTTAATGGGTCCCGACTGTTTAAGTCGCTATGTAAACTTTTGAGTTCATTTTTTTATGAAGTATGGTTTACTTTTTACTCAGTCGGGTTTTTTGATTTTTAAAATTTATTTTTTTATTTTACCCCTTTTAGTTTAATTATAAGGCGGTTTTCGCAATCTCGTCATTTCATTGAGGGAGTTAATATCATTAGGTTTATTAAGCAGTTAACGGTGATCTAAACTACCGATTATTAGTCCATCTACATAAAGCGGCTCAACGCTACATAGGATTGACCATTTATTCGCAAAAGTACGTGAACTTAAATCAACTACACCTTGATCTTAAGTAGTTCCTTGTAATTTATGTACAATAAAATCCCAACACAATATCAATGGCAACATTTTTTGCTCTATTTTTCCCTGGCCACGAAGTTCACGAATAGTATCATATTCTATCTATATATACATATATAGATATATATATATATATATATATATATATATATATATATATATATATATATATATATATATATATATATATATATATATATATATATATATATATATACATATTGGCTTATAAATACATTCCCTGTAATAAGAATCGGGACCCTTTGTTGGGAAGATTTCAGCCGGTCTAGAATTTACTCGATTCCGATTGTTAAAGTCACTATACAAACGACTATATAGTCGCTATTTATAATAAGTTATTCTCTTTTCAGTTTAATTTCTTAATGAATATAACGTCAGTCGAAAAGTCTATTTAACAGCTATCCAATGATACACCACTGGACATAGTTCGTCGCCAATCAAAATTGGCCCGCTCGTTTGGCATCTAGTGCACCACATAGGAACAGACATACATTCCTTTCAAAAAGTTAGGACAATTCGATTGACGTCTGAATCATCAAAATCAGCCCACGCGTTTGGTCTCTAGTAAGCCATATTGAAACACACATTATCATAAAATGGCGTCTGGTGGTCGCCGCATTGAATTTTTATGACTGCCATATCTTCAGTAGCACTCCCAAGGGTAAGAGAAATCGATTGACGTTTGAATCATCAAAATCGGCCAACGAGTTTGGCCTCTAGTGAGACAGATAGAAACACACATTTTCACAAAACGGCGTCTGGTGGTCGCCACATTGAAATTTCGTGGCTGCCATATCTTCAATAGCACTCCCAAGGTTAAGAAAACTAAGTTCATTGACCATACAGTGTGCTCTCTGCGAATAAGTGTACAAAAAATCACTTATAGCAAAATCCATTTCCGGTTATATGTCAAGACGTAAAAAGTGAAGTTTAGTTCGTAAACAAGCAACATAGGTCTTGTAAACCATTAAAAAAAACAAAAGTTTAAATGTAAAAAAATATTCCTTATAAAAAAATAAAAAACTTTTGGTTGCAACATTTTTTCGTAAAAATCATTGACTGGTTACCATACGCGCCACCACTTTTCGATGATCAATAAAGATACTTCAACGCATCAAAGATTTATCTAGAACCAAAATAACAGAAAGAATCCTAAAATTGGCCAGAAATGTATCAGATCAACATAAAGTACTCCTTTTATGTCGCTATGTGTTTACAAAGGGACTGACGTTACTAAATCTGCACGTTTAGCGGTTTTTGCTCGATATTGTGTAGGAAAACTCAGTAAGGACGAATTAATTGCAAATCTCAACAATCACGAAGTCAAAATTATGTGATGGTACGTACAAACGTACACCATCATATAATTGTGTGTGCCGGCAAAGTTTATGCATGAGGTTTGACACCCCTCTTTTAGAGGGTGAGTGAAGTCATTGGAGTTTTAGCTTTTGAGATTTCGATGTTTTTTTTTTTAAAAAAGGTTTTTGTGCTTCTTCCTGAGTAGTCGATTTTTCGGTACGAAGTTGCTATACCTTAATGAACAATTGTGCGAAATTTCTAAGATGCTACACTTTTTGCCCGATAGATATTTAATTATATTGTACTAAATGAAAAATCTAGAAATACTACATAAAATTAATAGTTTTTACTTACTTAAGCTGTTGTTAACGAAGGAGGTTCACTAGGAACAATAACAAAAATACTTTAATTGTAGTTTATTTTATTGATTGTTTTGAATAAAATTTGTTATTTTCTCGAACTATAAATAATAAAATAATTTTCGTTGTTTATATACAAAAATTTATGAAATAAATGGATAATGATGCATGATGAATGCTGTTTTTTCGAAGTTATTTTGTTTGCTGCAGGAAATATTTTCAAAAGTTGCAAATATAAAGTTCAGACTTCCAATCATACAGACTGCGATAATTTGCAATACACTACTTATGAGATATTTTATTCGCCCTGTTTAATCAAATTGGCGACGATTTAGCCTTGATCCAACAAGTATCTGTAACAAATAAATGTACCCACTAATAAAACATTCCTGTTATTAGTTATTTAGACAATTAATAAAAATTATCACAATATGTATAACATTGAATAATATAAAATTATACTTGAACTTTCCACGAAATTAAAATTTACAAATAGATACTTTTTTTTTTTTTTGGTTATGTTATCTTCGTAAAATGTCAACATAAATATTTCATTGTTGTCAGACTTTATTAATCACAAAGTAACTTTTTAAAACACATTAAAATATATTTTTAATCATCAAAACCCTTCGAAATAATCAAATGAATAAAATAAATAATCATTATATTTGGTTTTGAATCCCCATACAAAGGGAATTGAGTTTCAAAGTACTATAATTAACTCAAACTAAAAGTAAAATTATTACAGTAAGTAATACAAAAACAGAAAAAAAATAAATCACCTCAATAAAAATAAATAAATCAACTCAATTAAACATGAAAATAAAACAAAAATAATCAATTTTACAAATTAAAATAAACATATACATGGTAAATGTATTCTTTAAAGAAACTAAATCATTCTAAAAGTTAAGATCTGATTCACGAGGATTCCGTTATATAATGGAAAATATATATCATTTAATTTTTCAAAATTATTAATTAAAAATTGTTGATTATTTTCCAAAACTTGTACATTTGAGTCCAAATATTTAGAAATATATTTTCAACTTGCATTGCAAAATTGCGGACATACAACAAGGAGATGTTTCATGGATGTTACAGATCGAGCATTCAGAATTTATCAAATTTCCCGTCATAAACATTTCGAAAATATGAAGGTTGACACATACGCAGCTGGCTAACAATTCTATGTTTGGCAATTGGGTCTCTTATATTGAAATAAAATTGGGATCTTATATTGATTTTCGAATTAAATACGGACTCTTAATCTGTTGAAAATTTATGGTTTTTTATTTTTTCTAAAACATTAGAATTTAGCTCTTTTTTAAACATAGACTTAGAAGTCACATCTTGTAAGTTTTCTGCACCTATCACAGATAATTTATTAACCAGTTGCATGCCAGTTTTGTCGGGCTTTTTCTGAAGACAAAATTTTAAATTTTTAAATTCTTTTAAAATCCTCGACTTCTATAAATTCCAAGCCAATGTCCAGTCTAACAAAATGACTTGGAGTATTTCTCCCCGATGGTAAATACTTTTAAAATATCGGAATTGAACCTGTTCTAACTTGTGACAATAAAGGATGGATAGCCCATACTCCCGAAGAGTAAAGAAGGAATAACAAAGACATCGGACCGACTTTTAGATGGTATTTCTCGCGCATTCAAATTACCTAGTTGTGCTTTTCTAACAAAGTCATCGGCAATGGCAAAAAATAAAAAGGAGTTAAGGAAATCGGTGAATGTGTTGCTAAACACAAATCTCGAGAGCAGCTGAACCGATTTCGCTAATTATTTTTTTAGAATTTTCCTTGAAGTACGAGGATGGTGCTTACGGAGAGCAAAATTTTAAAAATAGCCTGAAAAAGTCTAAAAACAACACTTTTTTATATTCCCATACAGAAGATTCGTAATAATAATTAAAAGTCAATCTCAACTTTAATATCTGACCATAAAGTTTAAGTGTTAGTAGAGGGGTTCCAGGAAAGGAAAACAATTGAGTGAAAAAAAAAGAATCGACTGTTAGACAGTACGAAGTGCGCTTGGTCAGCTGGTTACATATAGAAGCTAGTAATCAAGTAATGTCAATAAAAATATAATTCTTTCGAATTCTTTTTAAAATTCTTTTTAATTTTATTAATGATACATATAATAATAAATAATTCATACAAAAATTTTAACACTTAATTGACTAATACAAAAACACAATGGTATATTTAATAATTAAAATATGCACGTAATATATTTTTAAAAATGTTTATAATACTTTGCAGTAATCCACTATAAATTATCGTGTTTACGGACGGACAGCCGGACGGAAAATCGGAAATATACTAATTAGGTGATTTTATGAACATCTATACAAAAATTAGTTTCGTAGTATAGCAATTAGTTACATGCGGAATGAATCTTCTTCTGAAATAAATGTTAAAATTCCGAAATCATAAATACTTCTTCAAAGTGATAATTTAATAATCGTAATAACAATTCATACAAATTACGTTGTTGTGGTCAACGCAACGGCATGGCCTTCATTTATATATGACAAGTCATAAAATGGTAAGCCATACATAGGTACTATTAATTACTTTATTTAATTAACAGTTAGCAGAAAGATGTGTCTACAGTAGCATCAATATATTTAAACGTTACAAACTTGAGACTAAACCACGTCCCTATTTCTTGATATATATTACATATATACATGGTATAAAAATAACAAGTTAACTTTGTTTCAAAATTAACGACTAAGCCAATTTTTCGGGCGATTGTTATTATCATGTTATACTTTGCATTTATTTCACTCTGTAAGTTCGGACAAACAGAAATAATGAAACGGAACAGTTGCAAAACTGTAAAAAGTACCCGTTTGTATCAGCAACTAATCTAAAGAGAATATTTTCTAATTTTGTTTACATCATTAGTACAACTCAGTGTGTTAACTGTTTACAAAATGAATTAAAGAAAGTATTTTGTGTATTACAGTCCGAGAAAAGGATTGTTTCAACTTTAAGTGTCTGATGAAATAAATTTAAACAAAGTTCATCAGTTGCTATGCATGGACTCAAGAATCTTTTCCCGAACGTAATGAACTTTCTTGATCGAGTTAAAGGCTGTGAGTTGTACTAATCTTGCATCTGTTACATCAACTTTCTCGGAATCTATTCGTTGTGTGCGTAGTCACGGTAGGGACAATAAAATCGATGCCAGCGCTTCCAGTGAAAAATTTTGGCGTTAAAGGGGGCTGTTATTACTAATTTGCAGTTCTATACATGTTAATGTTATAGAAATGTCAAATTAAAATTATTGTAAACACGAATTAATTATACTTAATGCATTAAAAATTGATCAAATAAGAAATCAAATTGCTCAAATATTATATTTCAAATGTAAAGTATCATAATTATTTATTTAAATTTGTTAGACAATAATATTAAATTTTCAATGTAAGTGATAAATACAATCCATACAATTATATATGCATCCATATCTTATATATTTAAACGAGCAATTCTTGTATATATATATATATATATCAACGATCTTGGAAATGGCTCCAACGATTTTCATGAAAATGAGTATGTAGGGGTTTTTTGGGGCGATAAGTCGATCTAACAAGGTTTTATTTTAAAAAAACGTCGTTTTATTCGTTTTTTCATGAAAAACTGAAACATACATCGCAAAATATGACTCTTCCTGACATCTTTTGGTGTATATCGTAGTTAATGAAATACAATGCAAATTATAACTCTTCCTGACATCTATTGGTGTATATCGTAGTTAATGATTCAAATTGGTATTTGTGTGGAGACATTTAAAACGGTCTTCTATTAGTGATAAAATTTGTGTCTTTTTAAGAAACCGAGCAAAGCTCGGTCATCCAGATATTGTATAATTAAAGTAGTGCATCGTTACCATGGAAACGAAACTCACGCACGGAGCGAATAGAGAATGACAGAAATAATTGAAAATTGTTATCTCATGTTTAGATGACATTAACTAGGCAACAAAAATTTAACAGATAGAATATGTATGATTCTATCGAATTCTCTTTGAAATTAAAAAATTGATTAATTATATGTCATGTACAACTATATATACCAAGAGATACTAAGTTTAGTAATAAGTATGTAAATTCCACTAAGACAACATGTAGTATGCTGCATTGCAATAAAGCGACCAAAAATATGTCTCCTTGTCGCATGCTACAAGTTGACTGTTGTTGCCAGTCGATTGCGCCATCTTTTGACATCCACGTGTCGAACGGTGTCGCAGTCTATCCAACATTGAACTGATTGGTGCGGTTTGTAACATGCAACATGGAATGGATGTCTACGTCTTTTATAGAAGATTAACATAATTCCCCGGAATAATAAAATCACCGAATACAAAGATAAAATAATTAAAAACTATCAAATACAAAGTTAAAACAATTATCGAGTATTTATAATTATGGTAAGGAGATAGAGGTAAAAATAAATGAATTATTTACAAATGGTTAATTTTTTTAAATAGAAATTGAACAGTGGTGAGAGTAAATGAAATCAAGAATTTTCGATCAGCATTGCATCGCGAGAGCAAAAACTTCAGCTTAGAAATGCTCGACTCAGATATTTAAAGCAGATACATAAGCTATAGCCAAATGTCTCAAAATTACTAACAATCTCACGCGAGGTGATATTGTAAAAAAATATGATTAAAAATATTTTTAATCATATTTGAGGTTTTTTCAACAAATAAGTACTTCTTAACTCATCCGTGTGGAATTTCGAAATAAAGGATTATCGTCAGCAAAGAACTTCTTGTACAAATTAGTTCAAATTATGCTAAAATTCTGGATCATCGACATATAGCACTTCTCCAATATCGTAGCGTTTTTCTTATACTTTTACGATTCAAAGCGATTACCAACTAAGCAGCTACCGCCGTTTTTTGTAATGACATGATGTACCAAATTGAAGTAGCCTGAATGGAATCGCTTTAGCCGTAAACCACACTCATGTACGACAAAGCGCATGCGCCGTGGGGCAAAATTTCCGCATGCGACATTTAATTGAATTTTGTGCCACATTGTCGCACGCCTACAATATTCAACATTTGGCAAGAAATATCGAGGGCTGTCAAACAAAAGTAGTTTATTTTTTTATAAGGCACATTTTTTACATTTAAACTTTTGTTCCATCTCTACCGGTTTACAAAATGGATTGGACCCAAAACGCAATTGACGTATGTTGCTTATTTACGGATTCAATCCCCCTTTTTTTGGTCTGAGTACGCTATTTCCGCCTGATATCTCTTTTCGTTTTTGAGTTATTGTGTTGACAGACAGGAAGGCAAACGGATAGAAAACATGGAATGGAATAATTTGGTGGTTTTATGAACACCTATACCTAAATTTGTTCGTAGCATTGGGTCTTAGATCCGCAGTATCCATTTTTTTAATTTTTTAATATCGAGGACATAAGTTATTTAGAACTTTTATGATGTCTGTATGTTATACTCAAAATATTCTTTATTTAATAATGAAAAGTTGTTATCTGTTCTACATTCCATAATTTTTAGTTAATAAGTCATTTATGTAGAAATAAATATTTACTAAAACAAGTTAGCATAATAAAATTAAATAAGGGAAAAAGTGTTGCATCTTTGAAATTTAACAAAGTTGGTTAAATTATAAAAACTTCGCACTGATCACTACTAAGGGGGAGGGCATAAACCTTTTTTTGGGGATTATAAATAAAATCAGTTTTTTAAAAATTAAAAAAAAAACTATCAGTAAATAAAAATCCAAATAAAATTTGTAACTGATATAATTCAAAATTAACCAAGATATGTTAATTTTTAGATCGAACATTTTTTTGCACCAAATCCCAAATCAAAAAAATTTGTTCTAATTTGTTTAGAGTCAACTTTATATTAAAAACAAGTGAAAACAAACAATTGACTGAGTCAATTGTTGAAATACCATGTATAGACAGTGTTGATTACTGCATCACATTTCACATATACCTATACATGTCACACATGCATAACTGATAGTCCCATATTAATACATAATATAAAATTTGCATCGCATCCAATATGATTTGTTTCTGAAAGTTCGATTTTCTGAAATTCTTTCTAGTCTGTTAATAACTATTGTAATAGACCTTTTTCACATTTGTTTTTCTTTTCTTTTTAAATGAAAGTAAATGTCTTGATAAATAGGCTAATTTTTTTCCCCGATTTTTTTGGAGCCATATGACCGAGAAAACAGACAATGAAAACCATTAAAATTCAAATTGACAAAAACGATGCGGAAACACACGAAGTTACAAGAAGGTTGGTATGACGTAATTTAAAGTTGATAATAATGATATATTAATACGCATGTTGACACTGTTTTATTGTCATTGCTTGTCGGATTGACGTAACAGATCACGTGAACGGTGGAGCCAAAAAAAATCGTTTTAAATTATTTCAAATATTGTGACTTTTTTAATTTATTATATTATAAATATAATAAAGTATTGTGATCGAAAAAAAATCGATATCGGGGTTTCAACGAAAATACACGTTTTGAGAGTCCCTGATTCCAAACAAGTGGTGGCGTCCGTCGGTATGTCGGTATGTCGGTATGTCTGTTACCAAGCTCTAGCCTTCAATTTTCAACCGATTTTTCTCAAACTCGGTACATAGCTTAAGTTTGGTCATAATTCCAGACGATTTTTTAATTTTTTCCTTAGGCCTTTTTTTAAGGGTACTTCCCTCTAGGCCAAATCAGTACTTTTGGGATTTTTTCAAAAACAGCTCTAACGATTTCGATTAAACTGGGCACAAGGCTAGACCTTAAGGTGTTCCTAGGATTGGTATAAGCCACATATCCGGAAAAATTCGAGAAGACCCACATCATTGGGCAAAACTTTTTTTTGGGTTTTCTCAAAAACGGCTCAAACGATTTCGATTAAACTAAGCACAAGGCTAGACCTTAAGGTGTTCCTAGGATTGGTATAAGCCACATATCCGGGAAAATTAGAGAAGGCCCACACTCTTGTGAAAAATTTTTTTTTGAGTTTTCTCAAAGACGGCTCTAACGATTTCGATTGAACTGGGCACAAGGCTAGACCTTAAGGGGTTCCTAGGATTGGTATAAGCCACATATCCGGGAAAATTCGAGAAGGCCACATTCTTGGGGAAAACTTTTTTTTTGGGGTTTTCTCAAAAACAACTCAAACGATTTCGATTAAACTGGCAAAAGGCTAGACCTTAAGGTGTTCCTAGGATTGGCATCACCCACATATCCGGGAAAATTGGAGAAGGCTCACACCCTAGGGAAAACCTTTTTTTGCGATTTTCTCAAAAATGGCTTTAACGATTTCGATTAAACTTGACACAAGGCTAGACCTTAAGGTATTCCTAGGATTGGTATAGGCTACATATCCAGGAAAATTCGAGAAGGCCTACACCCTTGGGAAATTTTGGGGTTTTTTTAGGCTTTTTTCAAAAATGGCTCCAACGATATCAATTTTAAATAATATAATAAAGTCTTGTCCGGTGTTTCGGACCGTTTATTCGAGATATGATTTTGTCCTTTTTTATCGAAAAATGACCAAAAATGTTTATTTTATTTTATTTTATTTTTTTTTATTATTGTGAAAAAGATATATCAGGTCGCTATTTGAGCATTCCAGTGAAAAAAGATTTTTTTATCTAACGATAATAATAAAAAGCATTTCATCGAAATATTGATGCGAAAATTTAAAGTTCGTAGAACTAAGACGGCCCAAGCTGTTGATTGTGCAGTTCATTCACAGTATCTGTAAATTACGAAAATCTCGTTAAAATAACGCAAGACATAAACATTCTCATTATCTTATTGCAGCTTCAACCATACGATAAAAATATGTATTTTTATATTTCGAAGGAAGGCGATTCGGTGTATGGTTGTTTTAGTTTTGAATGTGAGAAAACCAGAGAAATTTTTGCAGTTATACTGTTATGGTCCCATGACATTCGTATTATCACTCGGTAGTAAATCGCTTTGTAGTAGTTTATAAATCAGTATGTTGTTCTCGTGTATTTTGTATAAATTGCAGTTTTACGTAAGACACACAATATTTTATAATATTGTGCAAATTTGCAGACTCAGCTTTCTAGTCTTAAAACTTGTGGCATTTACACGTGTCACTTGAATTCGTGGTCAAATTTGAATACACGAGGATGATTGTCCACAGACGCGATTGAAATATTGCTTCTCCTCAGCCACGTATATAAGTCAAAGTTTTCTGACGCTTGGGGAATTCCTTAGTTGCATTTGTAAGAGACCCATTCGTTTTGCGGATCTATTAGTCAAATTCGTTAGCAACATTCGTTGTAGAACCATTCGTTTTTGTTTCTACTAGTAGAACAAATTAATTAGTTAATTCATTTTCGGTTTTCGATTCAAATATTTCAAACACAATTTCATTGTAAATAATTCATCAAATAAAGAATACTTGTACAATAGTGAGTGAAATTTGAATATTATACGCTTATAAAAAGATATCCGCTCGTCCAACCCCTGATCCACAACAATACTCGGAAATTTTATTTTTTTTTTTCTACAAACAATTCTCATGATTAGGTCATTTCTTTTAAATGAATGAACAAAATCCTCATTCTAATTTTAGAATTTATTTTCAATTATAAATGAATATGTTTGCTTCCTACAACTTTTATTCAGGAATTTTTCTGTTTTATTTTAATTTGATATAACAACGAATTCATGCCTGTCAAGGAGGGAGAGCGGATACAGGATTTACACACCAGAGCCACCCATCTCCGAGAGACATAAATCTTCACAAGGTAGCTACGTCTTGAAGAAAGTTCACTGACTTGTGGCCGTGTAGTCTGTGCGTCCGTCAGTCCACGCGACGTCCGTTTGTCCGCCTGTCTTCCGAGTCCGTGGTACGAAACTCTGTCTGATGTCCTGGTCAAGCAGGCTCCATCCCTGCACCGAAGCGATTTGGAACCTACTAAAAGAGCAACTTGACTCCAACTTGACCCCTCTTCGACAGACGGTATCACGTATCGAGTGTGTGTTAGAATACCAGAAAGCTGGTAAACCCTTCACCCCAAAGGTGCGAGCCTTCGCGCGTGAACTCAGGCACCAACACCACACACTCAACAAGGGTATCCTGCTCACTATCAAGCAGCGAAACATTGAAAAGATACGTGCACTAGCTCTCGATCAGTTTTATTAAAATTGAAATATGTATTAATAATAGTAACAAGTGTTTCAATTTTTGTAAAAAATTTATTGAATTATCAACTTGCTTGTACAAATCTGTTTGGGTGTTATTTAGAATTTAAATCACTGAAACTTGTAATTGTTTATTCCACATTCCAGGTGTTAGAGATACATATTTAAATATTATACAGCGTGTTTACTTTGTATATATATTTTTTTTCTCATAATTTATAAATTATAATAACTTATAAATTGAAATTCCACAAAGCTGAAATGTTTTATTGTATTAAAAATTAATTTATTCGCTGCTTAATTTTGATAATTTCGTTAATTCGCATCTGTAAACTTGTAATTAATTCAAACTCATAAAATTTTTGCGAAACACATTGTATATTTCAATAATATTATTTTTTCTTATATTTAATTGTATATTTCAATAATATTATTTTTTGTTATATTTAATTCGTTTCAAAATGACTAGTGAACAATCATTTAAACGTGAGTTAAGCCAATATGAAGGCTTAAAACAAATATACTTTTTACAAATTCAACGTATTCATGGTTATACCAAATATTATTGAATGACCAATCTTATTACTTATTATTGTTGTTCACATTTAATTATGCACACAATATTTACATCATGGTCTTTCGACTAATTTTGATATATAATATGTTACATTCAATCGTAAACTAAATTGACAAATGTCTTGTCTAGCAATCTTAATTAAAGAGAATTGAAAAAAATACACTCGAACCAGGACTCGAACCTGGACTTCTTGGATTCATGTCAAGCGCCCTACCAATTAGGCTATTCGAGTTCTAGACACGAATGCAATTTTTTCAACTCAATGAATTTTTTACTTTGTTTATCCACCTTATTTATTATTATTACTTATTATTGTTGCTCACATTTAATTATGCACACAATATTTACATCATGGTCTTTCGACTAATTTTGATATATAATATGTTACATTCAATCGTAAACTAAATTGACAAATGTCTTGTCTAGCAATCTTAATTATAATAATCAATTAATATTGTGTGCATAATTAAATGTGAACAACAATAATAAGTAATAATAATAAATAAGGTGGATAAACAAAGTAAAAAATTCATTGTGTTGAAAAAATTGCATTCGTGTCTAGAACTCGAATAGCCTAATTGGTAGGGCGCTTGACATGAATCCAAGAAGTCCGGGTTCGAGTCCTGGTTCGAGTGTATTTTTTTCAATTCTCTTTAATTAAGATTGCTAGACAAGACATTTGTCAATTTAGTTTACGATTGAATGTAACATATTATATATCAAAATTAGTCGAAAGACCATGATGTAAATATTGTGTGCATAATTAAATGTGAACAACAATAATAAGTAATAATAATAAATAAGGTGGATAAACAAAGTAAAAAATTCATTGAGTTGAAAAAATTGCATTCGTGTCTAGAACTCGAATAGCCTAATTGGTAGGGCGCTTGACATGAATCCAAGAAGTCCGGGTTCGAGTCCTGGTTCGAGTGTATTTTTTTCAATTCTCTTTAATTAAGATTGCTAGACAAGACATTTGTCAATTTAGTTTACGATTGAATGTAACATATTATATATCAAAATTAGTCGAAAGACCATGATGTAAATATTGTGTGCATAATTAAATGTGAACAACAATAATAAGTAATAATAATAAATAAGGTGGATAAACAAAGTAAAAAATTCATTGAGTTGAAAAAATTGCATTCGTGTCTAGAACTCGAATAGCCTAATTGGTAGGGCGCTTGACATGAATCCAAGAAGTCCGGGTTCGAGTCCTGGTTCGAGTGTATTTTTTTCAATTCTCTTTAATTAAGATTGCTAGACAAGACATTTGTCAATTTAGTTTACGATTGAATGTAACATATTATATATCAAAATTAGTCGAAAGACCATGATGTAAATATTGTGTGCATAATTAAATGTGAACAACAATAATAAGTAATAATAATAAATAAGGTGGATAAACAAAGTAAAAAATTCATTGAGTTGAAAAAATTGCATTCGTGTCTAGAACTCGAATAGCCTAATTGGTAGGGCGCTTGACATGAATCCAAGAAGTCCGGGTTCGAGTCCTGGTTCGAGTGTATTTTTTTCAATTCTCTTTAATTAAGATTGCTAGACAAGACATTTGTCAATTTAGTTTACGATTGAATGTAACATATTATATATCAAAATTAGTCGAAAGACCATGATGTAAATATTGTGTGCATAATTAAATGTGAACAACAATAATAAGTAATAATAATAAATAAGGTGGATAAACAAAGTAAAAAATTCATTGTGTTGAAAAAATTGCATTCGTGTCTAGAACTCGAATAGCCTAATTGGTAGGGCGCTTGACATGAATCCAAGAAGTCCGGGTTCGAGTCCTGGTTCGAGTGTATTTTTTTCAATTCTCTTTAATTAAGATTGCTAGACAAGACATTTGTCAATTTAGTTTACGATTGAATGTAACATATTATATATCAAAATTAGTCGAAAGACCATGATGTAAATATTGTGTGCATAATTAAATGTGAACAACAATAATAAGTAATAATAATAAATAAGGTGGATAAACAAAGTAAAAAATTCATTGTGTTGAAAAAATTGCATTCGTGTCTAGAACTCGAATAGCCTAATTGGTAGGGCGCTTGACATGAATCCAAGAAGTCCGGGTTCGAGTCCTGGTTCGAGTGTATTTTTTTCAATTCTCTTTAATTAAGATTGCTAGACAAGACATTTGTCAATTTAGTTTACGATTGAATGTAACATATTATATATCAAAATTAGTCGAAAGACCATGATGTAAATATTGTGTGCATAATTAAATGTGAACAACAATAATAAGTAATAATAATAAATAAGGTGGATAAACAAAGTAAAAAATTCATTGAGTTGAAAAAATTGCATTCGTGTCTAGAACTCGAATAGCCTAATTGGTAGGGCGCTTGACATGAATCCAAGAAGTCCGGGTTCGAGTCCTGGTTCGAGTGTATTTTTTTCAATTCTCTTTAATTAAGATTGCTAGACAAGACATTTGTCAATTTAGTTTACGATTGAATGTAACATATTATATATCAAAATTAGTCGAAAGACCATGATGTAAATATTGTGTGCATAATTAAATGTGAACAACAATAATAAGTAATAATAATAAATAAGGTGGATAAACAAAGTAAAAAATTCATTGAGTTGAAAAAATTGCATTCGTGTCTAGAACTCGAATAGCCTAATTGGTAGGGCGCTTGACATGAATCCAAGAAGTCCGGGTTCGAGTCCTGGTTCGAGTGTATTTTTTTCAATTCTCTTTAATTAATGACCAATCTGTTTTAAAAACTTTTTTGGCTGAATATACCACTGTCAACGAGATAATGTCTGAAATTAAGGATGCTGTTCTGAAAATAAATGACATTAATTTACAATTAGATGACGCATATGAAGTAAATTATCAAACTATTAGTAGCAGCCAACAATTGGTTGCTCACATAAACGCCGCTTATAATGAAGTGAAGCCTCAAACCTCTATACCTACAACATCTTCTAATATGACACCTGTTCTACCTAAAATTGTATTACCAACATTTGATGGTAGTAAAAAACATTGGCCTGTTTTTTGGGAAACCTTTCAAAGTTTGATTGACAATAATAGATCTTTGGATGATAATTCGAAAGTAAACTATCTACTTTCAGCATTGTGTGGACATGCATTAGAAATGTGTACGGGCATTATCCCCATCGCTGCCAATTATCAAATAATTAAAGGAACGCTTTGAAGACAAACGTTTTTAATGGACACTTATCTATCACAGTTATTAAATTTTAAACAATCTAAATTGGAAACCGCTGCGCATTTGAATTCATTTTTAGAAGTTTTCGATACTTCGGTTACTGCTTTGAAGAATTTAAAAATTGATGATTTGCTTGATAATGTTTTAGTTTTTATCGCACTTTCCAAATTATATTGTGAAACTAGAAAGTTTTTTGAAATGTCTTTAAAGGGAAACATACTTCCAACTTATTCTGGTTTCATCTCTTTCATTAAAGGCCATATTAGAACGCTATGCAATTCTTCCTCGTCTGATGCCTATAAAGTTAAAGCTCAAACTCCAAGTGCAAAAACAATTTCAATTAATTCTCAAAAATCAGCTAAAAGCACACACAGCTTTGTAGCCATAAAGGAGGATATTTTTAAATTCCCTGCATGCACTCAACGTGTGTCACATAGCATATATCGCTGGAGTCAATTTAGAAAATTGTCCCCACAGGAAAGATACAAAATCGTTATGGACAAATCATTATGTTTAAATTGTTTATCCGATAAGCATAAAATTAACGTAAATCTGAAAACTTATGCTCTGTCTGCAAGTCAAAACATCACACGATGCTTCATTTTGACAATACAAAGTCATTCAATTCGAAAACTAGTGAAGATAATTCATCTATTGATGTATTAAATGTTGTCGAAAAATCAAAAACAAATACCAATGTTACTGCTTGCTCTGCAGTTCGAAATACAGTAGTAACTAAAACTGTATTATTATCTACCGCAATAGTGAATGTACAAGATAAATTTGGAAATATTCATAAACTGAGGTTTTTATTGGATTCTGCATCTCAAAGTAATTTCATTACCTCCGAATGTTGTCAAATTCTAAATTTACCAATAGTAAAAGTTTTTACATCCGTTATAGGTATTGGATTGCATACGAAATCAGTTAGAGGTCAAACCAATATATTGGTATCGTCTAGATTTGACCCTACTGAATGTTATCCATTAGAATGCTTAGTTATAGATAAAATCACCAACCAGCTTCCTTCAACAAACATCAACATTACGTCCTTTGAACATTTGAAGGATTTATGTTTGGCTGATGAGACTTTCCATGTTCCTTCAACTATACATGGAATAATAGGTGCATACATGTTTGCACAATTATTAGGAACAGCTAAAGTTATTGGCCCTTCGCTCAGTCCTATAGCTGTTCATACCCCCTTGGGATACGTGGTAATGGGTGAAGTACCTACATGTTCTGAAACAACTACGACTGAAAACTTCTATGCTATTACCACTCCGGTCGAAACGTTAGTAAAACGGTTCTAGGAACTAGAAGAAGTTCCAGAATCCTCTAGTCCCAATACTGAAGATATGGAATGTGAAAAAATATTCAACTCAACCATAACTAGAGAATCTTCCTGACGGTATACCGTGTGTCTGCCTTTTAAGGAAAATCCTCAAAGACTAGGAGATTCATATAATATGGCACGAAAACGATTTTTTTTAATCTGGAGAAACGGTTCCAAACTGAACCTTCGTTAAAAGAAACCTATTCGTTGGTCATTCATGATTATATTCAACAAAATCACATGACATTGTTTCCTTTGAATGATGTGACTTCTCCAAATTATTTTATTCCACATCATTATGTGCGCAAAGTTGACAGTCTTACTACTCCACTCAGAGTAGTGTTTGATTCAAGTGCGAAGTCCAGTACATCAGTTTCCTTGAATGAGTTATTGCATACGGGTCCCAAGCTTCAATCAGATCTTCAACAAATATTATTGAATTTTCGATTATACTCGATTGCAATGACTGCAGACATTAAACAAATGTATCGCCAAATAAATATTTGCAAAGAGCATCGTAAGTTCCAGTTAATATTGTGGCGTGACTCTTCTGAACTCCCTTTATCGGTTTATTCGCTGAATACCGTTTCTTTTGGAGTAAAGCCAAGTCCATATTTAGCTATTAGAACAGTTCAACAATTAGCCAAGGACGAGGCTGCAAATTATCCTTTAGCTTCTGCGGTTGCAACTCGTGATTTTTACGTTGATGATTTGGTATGCAGCGTTGCAAATATTAAGAGTGCAGTCACTCTTTATAAACAAATGGTGGAGTTATTCTTATCTGGGGGTTTTCCACTAGTTTAATGGTGTTCTAACTCTCCCGAGTTACTTCATCATATTCCAGAGAACCTTCGTTCGTCTCAGTCTATAACTTTTGATACGGAATCCTTAAAAATTTTGGGATTAAATTGGAATCCTAGAGCGGATATGTTCTCGTTTAATACGGATATTTCGACAGCAAAATGCTCGAAGCGAAATATTCTGTCTGCAGTTGCGAGAATGTTTGATCCTTTGGGTTTTGTATCACCTGTCGTTCTATTTGCAAAAAATTTAATAAAGGAACTGTGAAAACGCAAACTTAATTGGGATGATGAAGCTCCATTACCTATCCAAAATAGTTGGAAGAAATTTATTGAAGAACTGCATTTATTGGAACAATTTAATGTTCCTCGCCATCTGCAAATTAATTTGAAAAGCCAAATCGTATTAATTGGTTTCGCAGATGCAAGTGAAACGGCCTACGGCGCTTGTATTTATTTTCGCACTATAAATGATGAAAAGGTAAATATCAGTTTAGTTTGCTCAAAGTCCAAGGTTTCCCCTCTGAAAACAGTGTCAATACCACGATTGGAACTTTGTGCCACGCTTTTACTTGCAAAATTAATTTCTTTTGTAATAAAAACTTATAACGATCGTCACAGTCTTTCAAAAATTTTCGCCTTTTCCGATTCAACCGTTGTATTGAATTGGATTTGCTCGTCCCCACATTTTCGTAAAACATTTGTTGCAAACCGAGTTTCTAAAATACAATCATATTTAGATTCCAAATCTTGGTACCACATTCCTGGAGTCGAAAATCCTGCTGATTGTATTTCTCGGGGTTTATTGCCAGCTGCTTTCATAAATCACAAATCTTGGTTAACAGGCCCTCATGGTTAATAAATCCTATTGAAACTTGGCCTTTAGAATTTATTCCCGATATTGAAGAATATTCTGATGAAAATTCAATATCTCTACATGTGTCTCAAAATTTCCCTAATGGAATAAATGAACTTATACTCAGGCATTCTTCTTGGTCAAGGTTGTTGCATTCGATGATCTATATCCTGCGTTTTCTAAAACTTATTCCAAGGAGAAATGAGTTCACTACTGAAGATTTGGAGGCTGTAGAGAGCTATTTAATTCAAGTAATTCAGAATAAACATTTTTCTAACGAAATAAAGGCTATTGAAAATGGCGATAATTGTTCCAAATCACTTATAACGCTTCGTCCATTTTTAAATAATAAAATTTTACAAAAGCGTTGGAGGACGCTTAACAAACGCTTCAATTGGGTTTGATGCACAACACCCTATATTATTACCAAAAAAGGACCATTTTACGAATCTTCTTATTGATTACACTCATGAGCAAAACTTACATACTGGTCCTAACCTGCTATTATCAATTCTTAGACAAAAGTATTGGATACTTTCTGCTCGTCAAATTGTTAGACAACGAGTACACTCATGTAATCGTTAGTGTAAACTGAAACCAAAACCAGTTTTTCCGCTTATGGCAGATTTACCGGCACCTCGAGTGACTCAAAGTAAAAGCTTTGAGCATTCTGGTGTTGATTTTGCTGGCCCCTTCACCATAACATTAAGTAGGTACAGAGGAGTTAGAAGCCAAAAGGCCTAATTGTGTTTATTCGTATGTTTGACAACTAAAGCATTACATCTAGAACTCGATTCAGATTTGTCAACGGACACTTTTATTGCCACATTAAAAAGGTTCCCTGCTCGAAGAGGAACCATTTCAGTTTTATACTCTGACCGAGGTACAAACTTTGTAGGTGCTCATTCGTATCTCAAAGAAGTATATAAACTTATAGAATCATCTGACTATCTACAATGATGCGCTGAAAAGCGAGCTACTTAAAAGAAAAATTAAGTGGCAATTTAACCCAGCTCGTAACCCCCACTTCGGCGGTATTTGGGAGAGTGCGGTAAAATGTGTAAAGCAACATTTATACAGGGTAATAGGCACACAGATGCTTACTTACGAGGAGTTAGCAACCGTTTTAACACAAATAGAAGCCTTATTTAATTCAAGGCCTCTGTACGTGCTTAGTTCGGATCCTAGTGATCCCACAGCTTTGACACCAGCCCATTTTTTGAATCAGGCGCCCCTATCATCGATCCCAAGTACCATGGTCGCTGATGAACCAATAAATTTAGTTTATCGCAAACATCTATTGGATGCTATTGTACGATCCTATTGGAAACGATGGCACAGGGAATATTTGTCGGGGCTCCAATTACGTCAAAAATGGAACAGTTCTGTCAACCCAGTTAAAATAGGAAATGTAGTCATCATATTAGAAGATAATACTCCCCCTCTTCATTGGCCGTTGGGTGTCATAGAGGAAGTGTTTGAGGGAACCGATGGCATTGTAAGAGTGGCCAAGGTACGCACTAAATTAGGCGTATATACACGACCTGTTGTCCGCCTTAGGCCGCTGCCTACTCAATAGAGTCAAACTTTAATTGTAAATTAAAATAATTTTCCGTCGTTTTGTCCGTTAAAATTATGAATAATTGTATATATATATATATATAATATATTTTGTTTTTACTCATTCTCATTAAGATAATTTGGTTCAAGATAGGAATTTAGCTTTAATTTTTACCTTAGTGTCGTGGCGTTTTCATTATTCCTACAGTAATGGTTTAAAAGACCTGATCCTTTAAAGGCTGGGGGAATGGTGACGCCACTGATCCATTATTCAAATCAATTATATCGATCATTTTTAATAATCGATCTTGTTTACAGATTTATATCTATTTTTAATAAAAAATAACAGATTATGCAATTTGTATAAGCAAGTTCAAGAGACTCAGTTTTTGACCTCCATGAGGACAAGATATAGTTTTTGCGCTGCTTGAGAACACACCCGTCGTTGTGAACTCTATATGTGTATTATGTCTATTTAATAAGTTCCGTATATGTGTATAAAGTTTAAAATTTTATGTAAGAATGCTTTAAGTGATAAGTGCTTCTATGCATATCTTTTAACCGTCACCACTCCTTAAAATTATCCTGTATTTCCCTAATTTTATGGAGGCGGTTAATTATTGAAGCCACGTGGAGAAAATAAACCGGTAAGTGTTTTTACATCCTGCTATTTTTTTATTTTGTGCACATTTTGTGGAACTGTTGCTTCCGCTACACAGTCCACTTGCTCAGCATTTTTGAAGTCGAATTTAATGGAATTTAATGGATATATATATATATATATATATATATATATATATATTTTGGTATAGTTGCTCATAAAATCACCTAAGTAATTCATTTCCTGTTATTTGTCTATCCGCCCTCGTCATCACGTTAACTCAAAAACGAAAGGAGAAATCAAGCTTAAATGTAATAAACAGGACTGTAAACCGGTTATATGATTGGTTTCCCATACAAACTTTCATCCCCCATTTCAATCCCCTTTGTTTTTATTTTCACTACAAAAAGTTACTACAAAAAGCCCATGTACTCCATACCGGAAATCATCGAAATTGTTTCGGCGATTGAGGCGTGAAATCATAATAGGCAGACATACTTTCGCATTTATAATATCAGTTAAGGTGAGAAGAAAAAATATATTTATCTACTATTTAACAAATAAAGATAAACGAATGTCAAACTTGCAGTAAGAGAGGCATTTAAACCAGGCCCACGTATAGGGCGGAGCGTTGTGATAACCTTCCTAATTTGGTAACCTAATTTGGTTAGGGAGGACATCGTGAATAAGAAAATAATCGAAAGCCAAACTGGTTTTCCGGCTAAGTTTATATCATAACACAAGAGTGGTTTCCGAATGCATGCCATATTATGCTTCCAATTTAGATGAGGAGATGGGGAATTCGGGAACTCATTTAAACCTTATAAAAAAAGCATTACTGAAATTTCTGGTCGGAATATTGTAGTTATATATCAAAACCGTTGCACTTTCCCTTGAATTTACTCTTAATAATTATAGCATCTTTTTGATGTTTAATTTTTAACTAAATTTGATGTTTCGATAATGGTGGTGATAGGCCTCGAACCGCTAAAAATTATTCCAAAGAATCATATTATCGAGTTTTGATATTCAATGGTTATTTATTGTAAAAAATAAGTTTATGATCCACGAAAATTACAGAGCCACTCATTAACTATCATGACAATTATGTAATGCATATTATTTATATGTATAATACATAGTTGAAAAAAATTCTTAGTTTACATACATCCAAATTTGGCAAGCTAAACTTCAGCAAACTTCCAGATACCTTACTTTATACCATTCAGGCTTTCCAAATTTATGCCGACCTTCGGCAATGATATAGATTTGTTACACCCAAATTTGTATATACGAATTTCGGCAAACCTCCGGTTACCCTTACTTTATACCAATCAGGCTTTCCAATTGTAGCCCGAACTTTGACGATGCTATAGATTTCCCTAGTTAAATTCAGAGATGGCAAGCTAAACTTCAGCAAACCTTTGGTTACTGTTTCTTTATACCAGTCAGGCATTTCAATGTGTGTCAGTCTGTGATGATGCCAAAAAATTTCAGAATAACTAATAAATTTTAAATTTCGTCGGTATGCCATTATTCGTTTTACCTTCCTTGGATCTATAAGACGCAAACTAGACTTACGTAAGCTAGGCTAGCCAAACTTGCTAATTCTATGGCTTTCCTCTTTACATTTATAGCCGAGTTATATAAAAAAAAATTAATGGTGCTCTTCAACTGATTTGAACTAGACTACACCATACTACTATTGCCATACTACATAGGTAATCCAATTTTCTGTAAAAATGGTCTTTCATTTTCACCTTTTTGTATATCAGACCACGAAATTCTTATTTCCGGTATGTAGAAATGATTTTGTCAAACCAAATGAGAATCTTGGTAGTACATATAGCATAACAAAGGAAGCAAGTTTTTATATAAGCTTTCGGCCTATATAATTATAAAAAAAAGTATTTCCTAAACTGCCAACCAATTTCTTCTTTTTTTTTTTTTTATTTGAACACATTGCACCTTAAAAAATACTTAGAAAGCTGGTGGTCAAAGTAGAATGTATTTTATAATAATCAAATATAAGCAATTAATAATGTGAACCTATTAATACTTTTATAATAGTAAGCTGCTTCGAAAAAAGCTTTGCAAAACTGCAAAATATATGTCGTAATTCGTGTGATGTCGTAGTGTTAGACATTTTCCACCTTGTGGTGAATTTAAAGCATGCATTGGTTTTTAAGGGAGTAAGCTCATTAGCTATTAGAAAAAAATAAATTATTTGGTCAAAATGCCAAAGTTTTTGTACGACTGTTTTTTTTTATAAAATAAGTGAAATAAGTTCAAAAATGCGCCAGCTTGAACATAGTACCTTTTCGATACCAAGTTTATAAATCAAATATGTTGAGAATGCACTGGTAAAACCTTCTTCAATTTGTATCGATTTTTCTATCTTTGGCGGAAGAAGGCAACTCCACAATTTGTCCCTGGGAATTGAAAATTGAGTGAAAAAATATGGCTCTGGGCTAAACTACAATACCACACTGGTTTTAGATTCTTGGCAGCTGGTTTAGGTCATACTTGAAAAAGAATGATACTTTGGCGTGAACCTCCATATCACACGGGAGATTAGAAATTATCTGGAAAAATGTAGCTATGGATTAATTGACAAAGCCACACTGTTCTCAAGTTTTTCTGCGACGGTAAATCAAAAACAGGTACCGCATATAAAAAGATTAACGGCCATTTATGAAACTATTTTTAATTTGTTTCATACAAACATACTAGCTGACCCAGCCACGCACTGCTTTGGTTCAATTATAATACAATCAATAAATATTATACTAAATTATTCAACAAAATTAATTTATTATAGACATGTAAATAAGAGGAATACATTTGTTAATATTTATAAATAGCAAAATTCTTATTTGATAACAGTTAAGAATAATGTTACAAATAAGTTATAGAAAGCAGTGCCGGGCTTAAAGGAGGACAAGACGGACTGAAGCCTCAGGGCCTACAAAAAAGAGGTACGGGCCTATAACAAATCTTATCAAATTTATTCGTATCCAGCATTGTACGAGTGATTTACTACGGGAGCTGGATTTAACCGAAATCATTAATGATTTTCCGACGAGCGACGAGCTCGCAAAACTACATTTTCCTTACAATTTACTTGCGGTTATTTCTGGTGTTTTACGATATCTGCATATGTTTGCTGAATGGATTGTGTTTGTCTTACAAAAAAACAATTGAAAAACTACAAATATGAAAATTGTTTGTTTTAGAAAAATAATTAGGGACCTAATTCTAAGTCGCCCTAAGGCCTTTAAATCAGACATGATAGAAAGGTTGTTTTTTAATTTAAAAGAAATTATATTTGTTTAAATTATAACTATATTTTAATTAAACACTATTTAGTGTACAAATGTCTAAAATTTAGTTAATTGTTGCAATACTCTGTGTAGAAAGTGTTATAATAAATTAGAATAGTTTTAAACAATTATTGCGACCTTTCGACTGTCATTTATTTGGTTTTCGAAAATTTCGAAAATTTTCGAAAGTATTTTCTACAACTTTTTACATTTTTCGAGAATGCTTTAGAAGACCACTAGGTGAAGCTACTTGCAAATTTTGCACTCCTTATCTTATATAGTTTTAGAGAAAATGGACAGCAGAGTTTTGATTTAATTTGCGCCCACGGGTAAACAGTGATGTTTACAAAAAATTTTTCAAACAAAAGTTTTTTTTTTGTAAGGAACATTTATCATATTTAAATCCAAGACCCAATCGACCTGTGTCGCTCAATTACGAACTCAACTTCACTTTTTTGTCCCGAGTACACTATAAAAATTTCGGTTTGATATCTCTTTTCGTTTTTCAGTTATTTTCCAATTTCGTTTTCACTTTATTGTGTTGACAAACAAACGGACAGACAACCGGAAATGGCATCAATAGGTAATTTTACGAATACCTTATACGGAGTCTATTAAACAAGCAACTTGCTTTGGTATTTAATTTTTTTGCTTTCATATAACTATCAATAAAGCATTAAATGTATTTAAAACTATTTGAATGAACAATAATAAATTCATTGCTGTGAATAAATGTAATCCTACGTTAATTAATGTTTTATACAGAGTGTAGCTACTTAAATTGACTGCATATGGAAAACTTTTTTTTTCTAAGGTTTACAAAAAAAAGTTATTCTTTATAAAAATCTCTGATTTCAAAAATATTACCATTCAGCTATTCACTTTTGACATCGAATGTACAGAGTGTTCATTAATTGAGAAAATTCGATAGGAATATTAATAATCGTTAAGAAATGTAGACCATTTTGAACAGATAACAAGGGAAACGGTTCAAGAAATCACTTTCGAGATATGTAGGAGTGTATTTAAACAATTTTGTAAGAGAACAATTACATGTATGTGCGCGAAGGTAGATATGTTGAGTCAAAAACGAACCGAAGATAACTGCCGGTTTGCTTACGTCAACGATAATAATTGTAATGTTACGTATGGAAAATAAATGTTCTGTATTAATTATTTTGTTATAAATGTTTAAAATTTGCAAATCAACATTTTAAGTACGATGAACTGTTAATTAGGATAACAGATAACGTGTTTTATAAGTAGGATTTAAAATTGAAGGGATCAAAACATTTCCTTCGTTAACAATTCAGTCCTAAACAGTTATATTCAGTTCGTTTTTTCCTCAACATATCTACCTTTATTAATGTTGACGTAAGTAAATCAACAGTTATCTTCGGTTCGTTTTTGACTCAACGTATGTACCTTTGCGCACATACATGTAATTAATTGTTCTCTTACAAAATTCTTTAAATACACTCCCACATATCTCAAAAGTGATTCCTTGAACCGTTTCCCATATTATCTGTTCAAAATATTCTACATTTCTTAACGACCAATAATATTCCTCTTGAATATCCTCAATTTGTGTACATCCTGTACATTCGATGTCAAGAGTGAGTAGCTGAATCTTAATATTTTGGAAAGCAGAGATTTTTATAAACAATAACTTTTTTTCGTAAACCTTATTAAAATGTTTTCCATTTGTAGGCCACTTAAGTAAACACCCTGTATACATATTATATTTTTTTATTCTTTATTGTAAAAGAGCTGTATTGAAGTAATTATAATTTCACTTAATTATAATTTTCATGTTAAATAATTAGATTAAAATCATATTTGTAGTATGTTTTCATGTAATAATATTACAATACAATTTATGTGCATTGATATATACATTCAGTATGTCAACCAATCGAGGCACCAAGAGAATAAAAGGCTTAACAACTTTTCAAAACTTTTTTTATTATTAGGCAAGAAGTCATTCTTCATAAGAAATCCCTGCTCATCCAGAAAGTAAGAAAACCAAACTATAGGATCAGACTACTGGGTGCCAATAATTCTCAAAATAACGAAAATCTTCAAGAAATTTTACTAATAATATTAACAAATCGATTTATTTTAAAAATCATTGACTACGGTATTTCTAGAACATTTTAACTGTCCATGTTCGCAAGAATGTTTAAAATTTTTATTTTTTATAACATGGGTAAGTGGTAATGGTTTTTGAATGCTCCACGAGGATTCAACAAGCATTAAATTTTTCATAACTTCCAAATTTAAAATAAATTTGCCTTCACGGTCACATTCCGTACGGGCTAACAAGTCTCCAGTACGAGCATCACCCGTACATGAACGTGCGAAGCTGCGAGCCTGAACTTAGCTCAAGTGTATACCACACTTGTGTTAGCCTTCTTGACCTGAAAAATAAATTTAAAAAACGTAAAATGAAAATAAAAAAAACCAAAATATTGTCTTTCTTTTTGGTAACTTAATTGATAGCCATCCTGTATGAAAATGTAATGTGTACATGTGTGTTGACCTGTTACAAACTAACATTATCATTGACTGGATTTACATAAATACAGGTAAGTATTTCATGCAATTAATAAAAATAATTGTTTTTGAAATAAATAGTTATTTTTCTGTAGTTTTACTAACAGTTTTTAGGGTACTGTACTACGGGTCCAAAAGAATTTCTGGAAAACCAAACGTTTTGAGAAATTAATTGAATTGAAATGGCAAATGTGATGGTAAATTGAATAACTTATCTTTCTTAGTGAATACTTTTTTATATATGGCAAAAACTATTCCGGGGAAACAATTACCTTAACTTATAACATTCTACCCGTTGCTCACCAGCTTCGCTTTACGCTTGTAACTTTATTCTATGGTAAAAATTGATAGAGTGGCAGATTATATGCGCCAAAAAATCAAGCCATCCTGCATTTAATTATTCCGCTGTTCAGATTTCCTATGGACCGAAAAATTGATTTTCGGAGGAGGTGTCACGATGATACTCAATGAGGGTGGTAGAATCATACTCACCACTAAGAAAGAGAATACACACTTCTAAAAAACATACACACATTCATAAACATTAATATCTATTAATAACTGGGTCATACAGATCAGATCATAAAATCTTTAATGGCTAATAGCTCGTTTTATTAAACAAAAATTTTTGCATAGCCATTAAGATCCTACAAGGTAAGAGATGGGACAGCACTTTAAATTATAAAATTAAAAATCTAATAATTTTTGTTTAGAGCATTTTTTCGAAAAACGTCATCTCTCGGAGGAAATGAGACTTTAAAATATGTCATTATTGCATTTAAGGTAGTACCAGCATGAAATCACTTTTCGACAAATATGGCCGAATTTTTTTTCTCGGGTTTATAATAGCTTTATTTATGAATTCCTAAAATTTCATAATTTTTGACCGTTTAGATCGCGAGATAGTTAAAGACAAAGTTCGCGATTTTGAGGGTCATGTCCCATTTAAAGCATGTAAAATGTCCGGTCTCTCCAACTATTTTTTATGATATTATTATATATTGAAGAAAAAGTAGAAAAAAATGTTTATACAATAAAATTCTAAAAAAAAAATTTACAAATTAATTTTCACTTTCGAGATATTAATTTTGACGTAAATTGATCGAAATTGGGACGTTGGCATAATTATTTCCCATTTTAAACGGCCAAAATTTCTGAAACTTTGGGAATTAATAGTAAGCATTATTAAATTCTTAAATTTAATTTTTCGTTAAATTCTGTCGAAAAAAAAATTGTACCATTGCTTTAACATAGAAACTGCAAATACCATGCTGGAAATACCTTAATCGAAAGTTAATACACTTAAAGTTTATCGATAATTGAAGGTAATAGTTATAAACACAGGCGAATGACCTCTATTGCCCTTTTTTTCTGGCTTAAGCATTTTTCCGTAGTAAGCGTGTTTTGTTTCGCTTAAATGCCATAATAACATATTTTTAAATTGCTTTTCCTCCGAAAACTGACGATTTTCGACAAAATAGTTTAGATAAAAATGTGAGTTTTTTTATAAGGGTTAACTATCTAACTGAAAGTGTTTTATCTCTTACCGTTTCGGACCTACATTGACTATTAAAGCAACCCGGAGAACTAAGTCCAATCTGATGTCAGAACATGATGTCCCCATCAAACTCTGTAACTTTTGTTGGTTAGCTACAAAATGAGCTATTAGCTATTATAGATTAAAATATCTACCCTGTACACTCAAATAATTATTAATTGAGCATTTTCTCTCGCGTCGCCCTTAATATCCGTAAGTTAGAGATGAACAAAAAAAAAATTACTATGTATTTTTCGTTTCGATTTGCAAGATGCAAAGTACAAATATCTTTCAGAAAGTTAAATATATAGATCGACACCCCATGGCTACCCACAAACCTCTCTTTATTTTATTTCTGTGATATTCTGTCTAAAAAAGTCCATGCATTTTCTTTTCATTTTAAAAGTGAACAAAATTACCTTATATCATAAAATTTTAAAGTAAGAGACTTTGATTTTTCAGGAAAGTGATGTTAATATCTTAAATATCGAATACAAAATAGAAATTATGGAAAGAAAATTATACAAACATTATTTTAATCGTAAATTAGCAGTAAAATCCTTAACTGTTCCGTTACATTTGTGTCACAGTGTATAAAATATTATTATGAATAAGTATTAAAATATACATAAATAGCTAACTATTATTTTTCTCATCTTTGGGGTAAAACATCTAGAAAACGAAGCAATTTGAGCTTTTCGGGCATTGAGACATAAGTTTTACTCTTTTAGATAAAGCATTTCCCACAAGAATCGTGAGTGGTCCTTTGTAAACCATTTTACTGTAGGGAGACAAATCCAGAACAACATTTAAGGCTTACCATTGCGGAAAGCATTAAACTCGCATTTTGCTCCCCCTCGATTTGAAACACATATAATTTTTATTTTTTAAATGGTATATGTGGTTGAAAGTTAATCTTCGTTAAAACTGTACTGATTCTATTTTCGAATTGTGAATTTTTTTGATTTTTCCAACCTATGAACAAAATATTTTTTTTCAAGCCCTTCAGAAATTTTGAGAATTTCTCACACTGCGAAACTAAAGATGTAAGCAGAAAAAATTATTTTTGAGTCTGTTCGTTCACTTTCGTTGGTTTACGGATATTCGACTATGTAAGGCATTAATCGTAAAAAAGTCGTTTATTTGTCAAAAATATTGCATATTATTTAATTGTGTAATACTTAGTGATAATAATTGTGATAATAATAATAAACTATGAATTAATTTTAATAGTAGGTTTATTAAATACAGATGATGTTGTAAATAACCTTTTTTTAAGATTTTGTTATCTATATTAGAGTTTTGGTTTGTCAGTTTCAATATTCAGTAAATAGTTACAGTATCGTTAATTAAAATGATTATGATTGTTTTAATTTTTGTTCGAAAATTTTTCTCTTATTCAAATTCGTACTCAGTAAACTAAAGAATATTAAACGCGCAAAATATTTGTCCAGCAAGCGTCAGCAAATCTCTCATCACAGGACTAAAGATTACCGAACGAATGACGAGAACGCTGACGGGTTAATATACGGTCAAAAGGACATGCACTTCAAGTTTATAACAAGCATATTTAAGTTTGATTTTGGATACCAGTTAATTTAGTCCATTCGATCCCAACAGTATGTTGTATATATTCACTTTGTTACCACTTGATTTTTAGTGTTCAACCTGGTTTCTAGTGTTCATGTATTTAAATATAGTAGACTTAACAAGCTTGTATGTTACATGTGAACTCACACGCAAATATGTCGTTTTCGAACTGATTATGTACTTACCGATATATTCATCATTTATTTTTATTTTTTTCGTTTTAAATTATTGACTTTTAATGTTTTTGTAAGTAAAAAAACGTTTCCTGAATACACGGAAACTTAATGCAGTTTTATGCACATAATAATTTAATTAATTATTTATTAAAGGTACACTCTTTGGTGCATAACAAGAACATTTGAATGAATAGCTAAATGTATGTGATTGAGATCGTTCCGTGTTTCCATTGTTTTTTTTTTTTTTTTTTTGCATTATTATTTTTTAATTTTTTTTTTAAAGGAACATTAAAAGGTTAAAAATAATAAAAATGTTAAAAACATGTAGAAAAAATTATTTTAAAATTAATAAAAATGTTTAGGGTTTTTCAAAAGGACTTTCAAAATATCCATAGCGCCCACGTTAGTGTACAGTCGAAAAATACTTTATTCAACAAAAATTGTTAATTTAATTTTAATTACAGTGCTGCCACCCTTTCAATTAGTCAATGAAATCTAAATAGATTCACTTAAGGTAGAAAGAACCATAGATAATAAATATTTATATTATACTATAGATGCGCATCTCTATCATCATCCCGGAAACTTGTAAATTTAGTTGTCACTCGACTCACGAGATAGCGCGACAGTCAATTGACCGCCTTTTTTAAATTACTCGATACCAAACTTTAAATAAAATTTAAGTTTCTCTATTTTTTTTAGTTTTACTGTTTTAGCACATGTTTTAGTATCATTTGTATTTCAAATAAAAATACCTTTATTTCCAAATCCAAATCAAGTGCTAAACAGTAAAACTAACTATACAATAATAAAATAATTAAAAAGAACAATTATTTTTAAATCAAAAATCTATTTATTAACTTAATTTTAATTTTATTTACATTCCTATTTCTAATTTTTGTCTCTTTTAAATCTTCATCAAGCCAATATTACCATTAACAGACCTTAAATCTAACACTTTTAAAATATTTAAAATATTATGCATCTCAAAGTAATTAATCTTAAAAAAATCTGTTTGAATAATTTGCAATCATGAAGATGTGAATTTGGCTAATACAATGAATTTTTGACGACAGCCTACATCTGATAATGAATCAATTCTGCAATATCCAATTGTTTCAAATGTAAGAATGTGTGTATTCGTTTACTGAAAATTTTCTAATTTCGTTGGAGCATTTTGTTCTATACAATATTGGAAATAAAGTTCGTCAGGTAGTTATATTTTCCTATAAAAATATTAGAAAATGAAGTAAAAAATGTAAAATTTGGAAATTTCTGATCAAAGTGGGAAAACAAGAAGTATTTCGTAAAATGATTGTTATTTGAGGAAATAAGAATGAAACTTATTTAAAATTGCATTTTCCTTCTTATTGTGTGATTATAATTCCAGTAATTGTGTTTTTTTAAATGATGGCACAAAAATTTATTTCTAATTATATTTTCGAAAAACAGATGTTACATTTAAATTCTTGAACAAGTTCTGAATATGATGTGACTTATTATATTTCTCGTGATTAGATAGTAGTTTTACATAAAGCAATAAGCTTACCACTTTCGAAAATGCACTCATTATTTGATTTTTTGGAGTTAATAATATGATTGTAAATCAATCTAAAACCACAGTCTCGATTTTCTATAAAAATTTTTTAATTTGTGATTTTATGTTTTCTAAATAGGTAAATGTAATGTCTATCCGATTAATGATTATTATCCATTTTTTAAACCACTAAAAAGAATAAATAAGTTTTGCTTAATCGATAAAATTATGAGATACCAAAATAATTGTTAATAGCACCATAAAATCCTTTTTGTTTACAATTTTAAATGATTCTCTACGCAGACAGGAACATTACTTAAAGTTGGCAATTTTTTTACTTACCTAAATATCACTAGAAATCATTCGTAAAATTACTTAATTCTTTTTGTAATATTCTACACAACATGAACCAATCGTTTGTTTTAATTACTAATAATAATTAGACGAAAAATTATTTATAATTATTGACATATCAAAAGCAATTTTCGTTATTTGATTTATTTATCGAGCAGAGACAAATTGCTTAGAAATAAGCAAAGCCAACTCTAAGCATTTTCCACAGAAAATAGACTTTTAAGTTTATGTTTTACATACAACATTTTTGTAAGTCATTGCCTATGCTTTTTAATTTAAAAATTATCTACTGTAGTGACATCTAGTGAATCGAGTGTAAAGTTTTTGAGCTCATATGATAAAACATGTTGGAGTGGCATATCTATATTATAATTAGTTGTCTATGGAAAGAACTAAGGCCACTTAGGTAATTAATACTAAAAATGTGTATAGGATATATGTATATTTTTTCAGGAATTGGCGAAGAATTAATCATATAATAGTGTTGCTTTGAAATAAGAGATTTTATTTCATGAATATTATTTAGATTATTTACAATGATATTTAGCTAATTTATTATAATGTCAATTCCCTATTTTACACAATTAATTAAATGTATTATTCATAGTCAATTTTTAACTTAATCAACAATATCACGCGAATTCATAGCGGGTTGAGTGCGGAAAATTCAATTTCGGGAAATATATCCTTACATCTCCCCCTCCCCTTAAGGAAAAAAATTATTAATAATTTCCGTTTATGTTTTCTTCTGATTAGCCTTCTTCCCGTTCTTCGTTTCTGTTACTTGTCCGATATTTTCTGAAGAAATTGGAATAAGTTTTGTTATATTGAAAAGATTAGATTTCTAGTTTCTTGTGACTTGTATCTATTTCATATATTGAATTTGATATTTTTTTGACAATTTTAAATGGTCCAATTTCGTTTTGTAATATTCAATTTATTCCCGTTTCAGCATAGACCAAGTCTCTTTGGTTATATTCATGGTATTTAGGATTTTTATAAAAAAAATTTTTGTAATAATTGTGAGATTTTAGTGTGTTTTCCATCGATTGTTCGATACAGTAAGTAATTTAGAGCTAAACCAGTGGTTGTGTGTTCAGTATTATTGTAACTCTTCACATATTCTTGTGCTATTATAGTCCAGGCTATTTTTTTTCTTTTCTCTAATTCTAACCAGATTTTGTGCACTTATGTTTGGTTTAGCCTCTCATTTTATCCATTCGAAAAGGGCTCATTTACCGTGAAAACTATTAGTATCAATTTTCTATCTAGAAACTTTTTAAATCCTTTTGATTAAAATCCCTGAATATTGATCGGTGAGAAGCATTCCAATTTCTTCTGCTTACGCAATATTGCTCACTAATTTGGCAAAATCGCATTTTGAGTCTTAGATGTTAAAATAAAAGTGTATCTGGTAAAGTGATCTACCAATAAGAGTAGGTATTTTTTTAACCGAATTCAGGAGAAGATTCTCAATTCGACTGTATTTTTTGTTTTTGGTTCCTCAGAACTTTCGACTGGATAACCGATTTTGATTATTCTTCTTTTATTTGAAAGCTGATGCTTCCCGAGTGGTGTCATTTCAATTTGGTCCAGTTTTGATACTGGCATCCATGAGAAAACCATATTAGTCTTAAATTTACATTAAGCATGCGCGCCAAATGGACGAATAATTCAATATCACGCCAACTTATTGCGATGATTCTTTTTTTAGTGATAAAGTAGTTAGTGTACTTCAGATTCACTAAGAATCACAAAATAAAAAACTTTGAACTAAAAAAAAACGACTTCAAACAAAAAAAACTATTCCAAAACAAATTAATATGCACTAAAAAGTAAAAAAATAAAGTAGTTACAAGTAGGTGTGAACCAGGTTAAGGTAGCAGACTGTTCTGTTACAGTTGTTTCCTTGGCTGATATCGACTCTAAAAATAACAATAATAGGGTATTATCGTTAGTCAAAAATAAATTATGAAATTTGAAAAAAGTTAAAATTTATGTAAAAATATACTTAAAGATTCTGATTTCGAGTCATAAAAGTACTGTGATGTCATATCGGAATGAGCCATACACCTTCAGTTAGTTCAGTGTAGACAGCTGGGTATAATATATCCATAGATAATAAGTACTTATATTTATTATAATCAGATGTCTATGAATATATTTGTCAAACTTATTTGTGTTATTTCGTATAATGATACCGATATTACGTCATCAAATTAGATGCCCGCGTTTTTGACAGTTTAAAATTTAAGTTTTTGGCAAAAAGCGTGTGTGTTTTGCCGAAATTGGTGGCTTTTTATTAGCAAAATCAACATTTTGAGGTACTTTTTCAAAAATAGTGGAATACCCTATTATAACTACATTATCTTTTTAGTTTTTAGTGCATATTTATTTGCTATGGAATAGTTTTTTTTGTTTAAAGCCGGTTTTTTTTTATAATTTTTTTTTTGTGAACCACCAAATCATTCCTATCGTATCTATTGTGTTAATTTCGAATGGTTTTTTGGCCGTTCCTAGGTGAGACATTAAACCAAATTTTTCTTAGCCCTCTAGACTTATTTTGTATGCGGATTTTGCAATCTTTACAAATCTTCCTTATGTTCTGACGTACCTAAATTTTTTGCTATATAAAGTGTACGTTATTTAATACTAAATTCTCCGGATATAATTATTTCTTTTTTTTCCGATTTTTTTAAAGAATACATTATGTTTTTGAATTAGATTATTCATATTCTCATTTTCTTTCTTTTCATGTTGGTGTTTTAAAATATCGTCTAGTTTTATTAAGCTCACAATCTTCAATCGATTCTCTTCATTCTCATTTAATTCAAGAACTGGGTTTATATTTAAGCAATCAGCTTCTGCATTTTTTTTCTGGATTGTATTTTATTTCAAAACCGTATTGTGATTGATAAAAACATCGTAAAGCACTCAGTTCTTCAACTGTTCTAGATTTCATTAGATTCAAATTTACTTGTGGTCTATGATCTGAATATACTGTAACGGTTCTTCTTATAAGCCAATATTGCCAACATCGGATTGTTTCTTTTATAGCTAGGCACTCCAAGTAGATTGTTTTTTTACGCTTTTTTGAGAAATATGCTACCGGTTTTTCTTCTCCATTAGGTTGTAATTGTTTTAAAATTGCTCCTTTACTTTTAATTGCTGCATTTGTGTAGATATTTATTGACATATCTAGATCGAATATTTCCAATATTGGTAAATTTTTTATTTTTTCGCAATTTGACAATCAGTGTCCAAAATAATGGCACAATTTGGTATTTACTCATGGAAGTTGATTTTTCCAAGAAACTGCCTGACATTCTTCTGCGTTTTTGTAATAGGGAAATTTTTTATCTTTTATCGAGATTAAATTATCGGCTTGTCAGAGGTTTTTTGTTTAATGTATCTAAGGTATTTAACCATATCTGAAGTAAACTTTTTTAACCTGAATCCTTTCTGTTTTATCGCCTTCAGTAGTTGTTCTACATGATTTATATGTTCTGGAAAGGATTTGAAAAATTTTCTCTTAATATCTTTTGGAAAATGGCTGATGCTGTCTTAAGTCCATTGAAAATGTGCGTGGTAGACAAGTCCATTGAAAGTTTGCATCTTGAGTAAGACAAGCAGTTTTCTTTCGATCCTCTATTCTTAAGTTATTGACAAAAAAGTCGAAGGTATATCTAAGGTGGAAAAAAATTTGCAGTTTCTAGTTTTTACCATTAACTCCTCAATCTATGGAAATGGTTGCGCAAGCGCAACCCTACAAACAAGATTTTCGTATGGGGCTCATAAAATCTTTTACATAGACCACAAGTTTGTACGGAGCTATCCGTCCGACAACACGATAACTCAAACACTAGACGAGATATCCAACTGAAATTTTTAAAACGCACTGAGAGCGTTAAAAGTGACGAATCCAAGGTAAACATATGTCAATTGTGTCAAATAAAATTGCACTGAAAAACAGTATTTTGAGAGTAATTTAATATTATATTTTAGAAATGAAACTATTGACGGTAAGAACATCAAATGTAAAATTATTCTTCTAGATAATATATTATACATGACAAACCTTTATCGAATTTTACAATATATGATTTTAAATGAGTTGCAAAGGAAACCAAGCAAATAGAATTCATTGCAAAGGTTGTATTGGTTACTTTTTTATTAAAAAAAAAAATCTTTGGTACATATATATGAATACATCTCTAGGTGAGGAGACAACTACCAAACAAATTTAACCGTTTTAAGAGCTTTAGAATCAACAGAGGTTTTGAATTTAATTAAAAACAGTCCTTCAAAAATCAAACTGAAAAAACATTTTGTATAAACTTGTATCAGATTGTATTTAAACTGTTACTAGATTTATAATCGCTTGCTATTTGACTTCACAGGCCTGGCTTATATTATATCTCGTTAAAATCATGAAAAGGGGAGATGTGTAACAAAATAGTTATTTATATATCTAGTTCAAAATGAACTATGGTGCTAAGTTTGAATTACTGTGTTTAGCCGTCGTCGAGTTTACTTGCGATAGATGTTTAATGTTTAAATTTGCAGAAAAAACTCAATTAATTAATTATTTATTCAGTTAATTAATTACTAATTGATTGGTGGTATAGCAGAATGAGACCCTGATTGATTATCGTAAACTTAAGGTTAAATTTGCGGAAAAGCAGAAATAAACTTTATCATAACACTATTTATGGTCTGTGAAGATGAACTTTCGATATGCCAGCTAACAAGCTTTATGGAAATAGCTCTTGGGCTTACGTTTAAATAACTCCACGATTAAATTGCATTCGCTTGCAATTATAGAAATCGCGTGGTTTTCAGAAACTTTATTTCACTTTGAAATAAGTCGATATAATGCCAAAATATTTAACACGTGGGGAAAATAAATACCAATAGTTGCCTCTTGACTAAATTTTTTTATCACTTCAACGGAATTCTCACTACACTGCAATTTAGGATGATACTTCCACATGAAGACTTAGTAAGAGAGTGAATTAATGCCTGGTTGTAAAGGTAAAAGTTGTGTGTAAAAAACAAGGTGTTCATGTTTAAATACAAGATTTTTTACCATTCAGCTGACAGAAGAATAATTTTTTATTGCATTTTATTTACGTTTTGAATTAATTTTACTTTACAGACTATTTCTGCTAGATAGTATCAAATCCACCCTTGTTTGTTTCTATACAGGTAGCCATTACAACAATGATAACTAGCTCAAATATGACATATTTGACAAAAAAACTCACGTTTACTAATTAATTACTTGATACCCACCTGTTTCGCTGGGTCTAAAAGTAAAGACTACCGCATCATAGCTTTCACTCTCTTGTTCTCACTTATTTTCCTTCCTGAACACTCCAAATAGGGATAGACATTGTTTTTTTTTTTAAGTTCCCAATTGTTAAATACCCAAAATTCCTTGGTGTTGGTTAAACGGACGGTAAACTAAAATCACTATTATTCGGGAGACTCAGAAAACCGCTAGATGTCTGCTCGTTGAATCCAATAAATTATTGACCAAACTCAACCAAGTATTTATTGAGTAAAAATACCAAATAAAACACAAAAATTGCATTTAAAAATAACTTAATTAATTTTATAGTTGATACTACTATTTTAATATCGTTTCAAATTTCAGAATTGTTATCTATACGTATAATAATTTATTACAGAGTAGAATGATACTTTCGAGAGTATAAGTTCTGTATCCGTTGTTCCAAGTTTGTATATAAACTGTATCATTTAAAGTCTTCCAAGTTTACATAATTACTGTATATTTTACAATAATTTTCAAAAACTTGTAGGTCAGCCGTAACGTGAAACAAAAAACATTAAATATTAATTTAGCAATCAAAATTTTAACAAATATGTTTTTGGCATAGTTAAAATCTAGGCAATGGTTATGTTGTGTATTATTATAAAATTTTGTGATTAAGTAATAATATTACGTTTGAGAAAGTTACCAATGATAAGTATAATTAGAGATAAGTAATAATAGTTTACACAGCTAAAATTATACAGTGTGTCACCTTTAGGATGAACACAAATTATATTCTCTGCTACAAATTGACAAATAACGCCCATTCTTAATATTTTTCTAGCGTCACAGATGGGTATAGATATCGAAAACAATTATTAGAAAAAGTTGCTTAGAATATTTTTATACCCATATACCGATTCTATACCAATGTACTATATAGTGAACTAGTTATAAAATAAAAAAATAAACTTTTATAACTATTGTGCTACAGATTGTGAAAATTGGACAAATTAATAATTTAATAGTGTTCTGTATTGAAATCCAGTCAAACTTTGGTAAGAGAGAACTATATAAGCTGACCTCTATAACTGAAAGTCTCTCTTGCCTGTACGTCTGTACGCGACAATTCAACATATTGTATGTATGACTCATTCTTTATTTCTCAGGAACTGTGTGTTTTTGTTTATCTTATTCTGTTTTTGTAGTTCTGTTTTAAAATTTAAGCGACCTAGATGTTTTAAGGCCGTGAAGACTCTATACCGACTATGCGAGTAATATAAAAGCTTGGATGTCGAACGAGTTGTTCAAAGATTGGTTAAAAAAAGTCAACTAGCAAATGATAAAAAAAAACAAAAAATCGTGCTTTTTATCGATATTGTATTGCTTACACGGATTAACCAAAACTTGAAAACGTTAAAGTTCTATACTTGCTTGCTAATACCACCAGTAAACTTCAACCTTAAGATCAAGGTATCATACATACATTCAAACGATTTTATATTAGACAAGTTGTTGATCATACTCCGACAGAAATAGCGTACTTGGCATTAACGTACTTTTAGCAATGAAATTCGCAAGAGCGCAGTAAGTAGTGTTACCGTTAAAAATTGCTTTAAGAAAGTTGGATTTATTAGTAAACAAGATGTTCTGCCAGATGAAAGTGAGTTTGACGTTGAAGTTGGACCTAGTGATGACGAATGGGCCAAGCTTGTGCCTCATGAAACAACTGATTTTGAGTTAATGCCAACCTTTGTAGATTTTATACGGATTGAAGGGGATGTGGCTATTGCTCGAGAATTCACCGAAGGCGATGTAATTCATAACTGTATGACCCGCGGGAATGGAAGTGAAGATGAAGCTGACCAATCTCATTTTAGAGAAAAAAAATTCTAAAAAGCAAAAAGCTTTAAAGGCTTTGGAGTCGTTTCACCAGTTTTTTGAATATTCAGCGGTTGTTGATAGCACTATATTCGATAAAATTTATCAATTGGAAAAACATACGCAAAATATCAAGTCAGAAACGCAAAAAAAAAAAAATTAACAGATTTTTTCAAATAATCTTTGAATATTGTAAACACAGTCTCATAATTACTTTTTACATTTGTATATCTCCCTAATAAATGCTATGTTTATAACTAAATGTTTTGAATATGATTAATAGACCTCTCTAAGGGAGACAGACCTCTCGTGGTACCTCTATAAGCTAGAAACTCCAATAAATGAGAAACCTCTATAAGCGAAAAATATTCACGGTTTCCTCAACTCTCTCTTACCCAGGTTTGATTGTATTTCAATAAACTAGAAGTAATTTTGAGTGTAGACAAAAATAATGAAAAATTAAAAATGCGAATTTTGACATGAAAATCCGTATATGGGTATAAAAAATATTCTAAGCAACCTTCGCTAATAATTTTTTTCGATATCCCTAAAAATTAATCACGGTAGACAAAATATTAAAAATCGACCCTATTTGTCAATTTGTATTAGGCTGGTTTGAAAGTTCTGATTTCAGTATCTTAAAAAATGTGGCCCATCACCTTGCATGACTGTACAAAATTTCAAATCAATATTCCTAAAAATAAAGAAAATAGTGAAAGTGTCTCCTCTTAAAATTTCCATTCAATCCTTTAAAAACTTTAATTGTGACTTCCCTAAATGTTTAAGAACAATTTCTCAAAATTTTAGGTGAATGATGTTTTTTCTGCAGCATTTCAACATAGTTTATGCTCGAACTATCAAACCTTCACTAAACTGATGACTCCTCTACTATATTTCAACAATAAGAATAACAACATGAATTGAATAAATAAAAAACACATAAAGCCATATTACAAATATTGAAGTGTATTTATCTGGTGATGGCGTGTATGAATGGCAAGATATGATGCGCATGGAGATGATATGAGATACTCTTATAAAAATAATCAAGGGTAAATAGAACGATACGAGACAGCACAATACGCATACGACCATGAGATGGTAAATAATAATATACTATTGAAATTGTGTGACTTCCTTGTACGCTTATAAATTAGTCATCATTATATGTATACTACTAGATGGGCTCAGCCACGTGTTGGTGTGACTCAATTATAATGCAATCAATTAATCTTATACTAAACTAGCTTGATACGTGCCCGTTTCACTGGACTGAAAAGTAAAAACTACCGCTTTATAGCCTCCAACTCTCTTGATCTCATCCCTCTTATCCCTCTTCCATAACACTCGAAGAGATTGTTTTACGCAGCTAAAATATATGCATAGTTTTCAATTTTTAACACGCTTTTATTAACTGCAGACGTATGTTAGTATGTTAGTATGTAATGTTTAGTATGTAAATGGTCGGATTAACTCAAAATTTGGCATACTTATCAAGTACCGATGACAATACAATAATTTAACAAGATTACAAAACAATAATTATTATTTGATTATCCTGATCAGGATTTTTAGGATTCCCGGTTTTCATTTCTGAAAATTTATACATTAATTTGCGCTCCCACCATATTTATACTGAATTAATGATCAATAAATAATAATAGACTAAAAAACGAAAAAAACAAAATTAATAATAGTTTTAAAAAACTAAAAAACACGTTTTTATTTAGATATTTTATAAAAACGTTACATTTATCAATATCTGTCTTTAAAATATTTGCAATAATTGAAATTTAGCACCCCACCCATCTTTTAGTTCAGCTAGTTACAAAAATGTTTTTTTAGTTTTTTAAACTATTATTTTAATTGTACAATGGTCATAGTTCATTGAGTATATCAGAAAGGATGGCCATGAAAATACATTTACTATTTTAAATTTTTAAAAAAAAACTTCCAATTATGGTTCAAAATGATCATCATAGATGGAGCAGTTAAATATCAGATTAAATTTAAGTTATTTAATTTTTTTCATAAATTATAGCTCATATGCTATTCTGATGTATGGGTATATTGTTGTGCAATTTCATGCAAATATATTCAATAGTTTTTTCGTCAGTCCGTAACAAATAAACAAACAAACAAACATTTATAATAATAATACACCATACTTGCACATTTATAATATACTAGTAGATACCCGGTTGCTTTGCTGGGCAATTTATGCCTAAAAAAAAGACATTCACATTCCTTGCCGTCACTCATATTCACTTGTATTGTTCATAATTTTATGGATTTTAATTGCTTAACTTTTTTGAAAATCAAATTTTGTCGATGATCCTTGCTGATAATGTAACTTTCCATAGGTGAAATAACTTCTAAAAATGGTTAAGTAGTTAATTAAAAAACAACGAATATTCATACAATCTATCATCCACTTTTCACCAACAAATTTACAGAGTTTCATACAAACTTTCATCCGCTATTTGACACTCTGAAGAAATGAATTTTCTACTTTTCTATATTAAAGTAAACATTTGTCTCAAATCATGAGCTCGTGTATCAAGTTTTACATTTCTAACTTCAAAAATGACAAAGTTTCAAATAAACTATCACCCCCTATTTTACCACCACCTTGAAGAATGAATTTTTTGAAAATAGTAGTACAAGAAACTATTGATTTGAATCATGATCATATCTTATCTTATATATTTAAACGAGCAATTCTTGTATATATATATATATCTCAACGATCTTGGAAATGGCTCCAACGATTTTCATGAAAATGAGTATGTAGGGGTTTTTTGGGGCAATAAGTCGATCTAACAAGGTTTCATTTTAAAAAAACGTCGTTTTATTCGTTTTTTCATGAAAAACTGAAACATACATCGCAAAATATGACTCTTCCTGACATCTATTGGTGTATATCGTAGTTAATGATATGTAAAATACATTACCGGGACATTCAAATTGGTATTTGTGTGGAGAAATTTAAAACGGTCTTCTATTAGTGATAAAATTTGTGTCTTTTTAAGAATACCGAGCAAAGCTCGGTCATCCAGATATTATCATTTTTACACTTCCAACGCTCATTTAAATCCCGTAATGGAAAATTTCCGAAAATCTTTTCTTAGTACTTCCTACGTACATAACTTAAGTAACGTGTGTAAAAAATTTCATGCTTCTAGACCCAGTGGTTTCAGCTGTTCGTTGAACCTATATATAGATAGCAGTTGCCCACCCGAATCGCTGGGCAATTGCAATTTTAAATACAAAGACTATTTCGTTATAAAATTAACTTTATTTTGCATCACTTATTCTCACTTTCATTTCCAAATTCGTTGGTTTTAATTTTTGTTGCGGTATCTTAATTCTTTTTTAAGAAAATACACCCGTCTTTGTTAGTAGCTTTCTGCTGTAAGCTTTGTTATTAGCTGTAGCTTTCTTTCTAAAGGTGAACAAATTTTTTTTCGATTAATTTATTTTTAGATCTATTAATTTATTTTTTAAAGTAATTTATCCAAAAAATTTCAAAAATCCTTCCTTTATGCTCATCTTAAGGGGCAAAAAAAACCTCATGCTTTACCTAGTCCTAGGCCCAGTAATTTCGGCTGTGCGCTCATATCAGTTCATATAAAATTTTCACACCCGCTACTACACTGGACGAGTGCCGTTCAGATATATATTGAAGTGATTGATTTTTTTCATTCTTGATTAGTGTTATATTTTTTTTTATGAACAGAAATTGGATGGCAAATTTTAAAACTTTTGAATAGGAACTTTTGAATAGTGTTCATGAGGGAAATTAGATATTTTATAAATCTGGAACTATTAGTAATTCCGTATAAAATATTCTTTCTAAGATAATTAATTTTGAAATTTTAATAGCGTGCTCAAGACGTAAAAAGTGAGTCGAAATATTTTTCCGTTAACATCACTGTTCACTTTCTTTACTTACATGACGTAAACAAACATACGATTCCGTAATCAACACTGTCTATTCATGGTATTTCAACAATTAACTCAGTCAATTGTTTTGTTTTTACTTTTTTTTAAACTGACTACTTATTAATGTATTATATTAATATTTTGCATGTAGATAATATCATTAATTTTATTAAGGCTCTCTGAGTAAACACCTCCTCCGATTTTCTCTACTTGTCTCTATCTCTTGCTTTTTCTGTTCATTTTTTCGCGCTGTTTTCAGAATTTTGTAGAGGCATCTCCCTATTGACGTACTGCTCTGTTGCCATCTCTCTATTGGTTCGGTTCCCTAATTGATCTTGCCATGTGGTAATTTTTTGGACCATTCTTCATCATCCCTACGTCCATCATGGCTGATAGCCGTATTTGTTCTTTTATGTTCTAATTTTGGTTTCAGAGTGTTAAATTTTTTGAATGATGTTAGTTAGATATACATACGCTTGAACATATTCTATTGGCGCCTTGTCAACAATTATCGGGATTATTTTAGTATTTGTCATAATTTTGGTTTTGGTTATGTTTAATTGTAAAATAATTTCAAGGAAGAGATCTATATCATTTGCGAACCTGACATTACTTGAATATTGGCCATTTATGTATATACCTGTGTTATTCCATATCAGACTCTTCATAATGTTTTGGAGCACGGTTATAAAAATTCTGGGTGATAGGGGATCCTCTTTGCAGATACCTCTACATATATCCATTTAAAATCCTGATTTGTCAAAATAGGGGAGCCCTAGAATGGATCTTTGTAGTAATTTGAGCGTGTCAGATTAACATATGAGAGGTTCCTTGGACCTTACTAAGTACCTTCACCAAAATTTCGGTCAAAATCTTTTTTAGTAAGGAAAAATTCAATGATTGTAATCGACCATTTCTACATGATCATCGGAAACGACGGAAACAAGATCAAGAAGAATTATATCTTTATCGAGATGATATTAATTTTAAAATGTATGCAGAAAATTTTGAGATTGCTCAAAAAAATTTGAATTTTCAAGTATGTAATGTATGTCATCGTCGTTGGTTTGATTTACAAATTAATAAAGATGGGTTTTGTTGTGTTTGTCATAAATTTAAAATCAAAAATGAATTAAATATTTTCATAGCGGATAATAACATGGATCATGGTTTACAACCTGATATTTTAAAGAAATTAACGTTTAATGAAGAACAATTAAGTTAAAAATATTTGTCAATAATTGAAGTATAATTTTATTTTAGAAATATCTATTTTATATGATACCATTCGCGAACCATTACAAAGTAATTATTAAACGGAAACGAGCCGATATCAGATAAGAACATATAACATTGTGATACTAAATATAGAATTAACATAGACGTAAAGGTGACAATTAATCAAAAGTTAATTATGGTTTTTTTTTTTTTAATAGAACGCAAAATAATATTTATACAATTATATAGTCAAGGGCATCACTTTCCTGTGAATACTCAACATATTGCATATTGTGATTACTAGATTTAGGATGATAGTCAACGACAATAATATTTAACAATCAACTTGTAGTACAATAAAATTAAATATATGTAAAAAAAAAAAGCGTTGCAGCTTTGAAATTTGGCTCAGTTGTTTATAAGGTTGTTTTAGGTTGTTTATTAGACTCGTACCGGAAAATTAACTACTCAGGGGGAGGAGCTAAAACCCCTTGCGTGGAAACTAGTAAAAAAAATCAATTTTTACTAATTAAAAAAAAAAAAACTTGCAACAAATAAATATTCAAATAAAGGTTGTAGCTTAATAAAGTAATGATGCACATTTCCGTTTTGCTTCAAAATTAAAAGAGATTTGCCAATTTTTACGAACGCACACTTTTTTAATCATTCAAATATAAATCATTACTTTCTATTAAAAATAAAATAACTTTTTCAGTCCTTTTTATTGAGTAAAAAAAAAAAATCAAAAGCATGCAAAATGGAAGCTTAACGTTTTTAATTATGCTATTTTTAAAATTTATAATTCATAATAAATACTGAAAAAATTAATTTGACAAAAATAAATTCTCGCAGATTTGACAATTATTTAAAATTTTTATTATTAATTCTTAATACACCTTTTGTTATCTTCCCACAAACTTGGTTTTAATACTGCACTAACCCCTCTTTGATATCTAAAAATTAAAATTGCGTCCTCTGACAAACGCACGCTAAGCCCAAACTAATGTAACACTTCAATAGCCTATGGGCTGGCTCACTTACAAATTTCTTTTTAAAACATATATAAAGTGGATCATTGTGTTCTCTATAATGGCTAATAGCTCGTTTTGTAGTCAACCTTCTTCATTTAAACCATTTTTTTCGAAAATCGTCAACTCGGAGCAAATACTACTTAAAAATATGTCATTATTGCATTTAATCGAAAGAAAACACGTAATTTACGGGAAAAAAAAACTTTAGTCAAAAGTTGTCCTGGGAAATTCGCCTGCTACGTTAAAGTGTTATTGTATCGCTTACTGTTTAGAAATTAAATTGGCTATTGAAGAAACCTGAAGAACTAAGTCTCATCTAATATCAGAACATGATATCCCTCATCAAGCTCTACAATTTCCTTTTTTGATTGATAATTTACAAAACGAGCTATTAGCAACAATAGATTAAAATGGTCCATCCTGAATAAAACATTTCGTGATTTTACTATTATGTTTTTTACGTTATGTACATTTTTTATTTGTTGCATAGTTGTTTTGTAATTTATAAGAAACTTATTTTTTTAACTCCCAAAAAAGGACCTAAGCACCCCCCCCCCGCCAATCCTTTGTGTAGTCGATTTTTTTGTGCGATGCTGTTTCAACTTAATAAATAACTGTGAGAAATTTCAAAGATGCAACACTTTTTCTCTTATGATACTTAATTTTATTGTACTAAATTGTTTTAGTAAATAATTAGCAACCAAAAATTTCTTCAATATTGAACAAATCCAATTTTTCCATTTAACATAAACTATATTTTGAGTATAATATACAGACATCATAAAGACAATGGTTCCTAAATCACTTATACGCTCTATTTTATGAAATAGTATCGATCGTATTATATGAAAAAAATTGTTCCGTCACACTGGAACTGGACTTGAAAAAGTCAGGTTTTTTTTACAATCGAACTAAACTACAAACGAAGCAATGGATTTTAGTGAAATTTGTTTGTTTGTAGTAACGACATTTATTAAGGAAAGTCCATAATTTAGAGCCAGAATTATGAATAATTATGATACGGAAATTAATCGTATTCGTAGTTGAATGTGGCGATGAGAAAAGTAATTTTAAAGTGTACAAAATTGATAGAGTTATCAAACGATGGAGTTTTACAACAAAATAATATAAACATCGAAACTAAAAACAATTTAAGTATTCAAATCTACTCTAAATCGTTTGTAGTTTAAAATGATCAAAAAATAACCTAATTTTTTTATTGTAAAACTGCAATATTTTTATTAATTTATACATTTTTTAAAAAATCCATTGCATTGTTTGTAGTTTATATATTATGATTTAAAAAAACCTGGCTTTTTAAAAAAAAAGTCCAGTTCCAATGTGACGGGTTTTATCTCAAATATCGCATTCAGTTCAAGTGAAAATAATTTAACAAAATTATTTTATTATTGATTATCTATAAATATATATATAGGAGACTTTCTATAGATATAGATAGTCACTCATCACGATATCTCTGGAACTATAAGACCTAGAGACTTGAAATTTGGCAGGAATATTCCTTTTGCCAAGTATAGGTCAGCTAAGAACGGATTTTACGAAATTCCACCCACAAGGGGGGTTGCGGGGGTGTTCACGAATAAAAAATTCATATTTTTCAATTATGGCTTTTAATAGTTCAAAACTTGGTCAGAATGTTTTAAATACATTTAGAAATTTTTTTAACCTTCGGAGGGTAGAAAGGTGTAGCGAGAAAGTGGGAAGGAAATATCGAATATTTACAAATATACCTAAGTGGAGTATCAAATAAAAGAGCATGACGTGTACATTACAAAACTGTTATCCAACGCAAGGAAATGTGGAGGGAGAGGTGCAAGTGGGGATGTTGCCCAGCAAAGCGGGTAGTTCCCAGCTAGTCTATAAATATATAGGAGACTTTCTATAGATATAGATAGTCACTCATCACGATATCTCTGGAACTATAAGACCTAGAGACTTGAAATTTGGCAGGAATATTCCTTTTGCCAAGTAGAGGTCAGCTAAGAACGGATTTCGAAAAACGAAGAGAACGAAATTCCACCCACAAGGGGGGTTGCGAGGGTGTTCATGAATAAAAAATTCATATTTTTCAATTATGGCTTTTAATAGTTCAAAACTTGGTCAGAATGTTTTAAATTACATTTAGAAATTTTTTTAACCTTCGGAGGATAGAAAGGTGTAGCGAGAAAGTGGGAAGGAAATATCGAATATTTACAAATATACCTAAGTGGGGTATCAAATAAAAGAGCATGACGTGTACATTACAAAACTGTTATCCAACGCAAGGAAATGTGGAGGGAGGGGTGCAAGTGGGGATGTTGCCCAGCAAAGCGGGTAGTTCCCAGCTAGTTTAATATAAAAATATGATTGACTGAAAACAAACGATTGACTGAGTTAATTGTTGAAATAGCATGTGTAGACAGTGTTGTAGGAAATTTTTTGTTTTTTAAGTCATGTAAGTAAAGGAAGATAGCCACTCTTACACACAAAGTTGTAAGACTACACAAAGTTATAAGATCTTTCCTCACACTTCCTCTGTTGATTATAGTAATAAACAATCAAACAACGGACATAATGTATGTAGCGTGTAAATTTGAAATATATTAAATAAATACCTTAGTCGTATCAATGAATCTTTTTACTCGATAGCGCAGCTCTAAAAGCAGCTCCAATATTGATGATTTAAAATAAAATTTTCTCTTATATATTATTCAAAAACAGAAACCTTTCATAAGGGGAAATAATCTGAGGTGTGGAAAGTCAGAATCCCGGCATTTTAACACCCAGCCAAAATTTCTAATACTAGAAGTTTGAAATTTCGAGAGGATGTTGATTTTATACTGTCGGTGTCATTTAAGAAAGGATTTTTCGAAATTCATCTCCTAAAAGGCTAACTAGGGGACAAAAGTTTGTATGAAAATATATACAAACCGTCATTTTTGATTTTACTATTTTACTGATTTTTTAAATTCTTGCGCCTATAGAATGGTATAAAAAAATCATCAAAATCGGTGCTGCTATTGAGAACTGAAGAATGGTTATTATATGTATTCCTTGATGCGATTACCTGTATATTTACTCTATAATAACTTGTATACATACTGTTAATAACAAATATTATAAATTGCAATACATATTTTAACAAAAAATTTGAAAAAAAAATTCAAAATTATAAAGACCAATCAATAATAACAGCAACATTAGGAACACAAGCGTGTACAATTTTACTGGTGTTGAGCTACCACAGGAAGTGAATAAAATATTGAACTTGGAATCGGAATCGGTATCGGCATCCCAATAAGACCTAATAACGTTCCAGTTGGTACTTTAATAAAGGATTTAGAAAAAGCCATCAGATTTATTGACATTACTGGTAGTGACATGAAAACAATGAAATATGAGCGGAACAACATAAGATCGAAAGCGGTTAATTTGATATCAAATCATTACAAGAAGAACCAAAGATCAGCAAAACATGATATTATAGCGAATTTTTTAACAACAAAACGAGATCATGACATGATCAGATAAAGGTATAATAATATGGTAATTATGAATAAAAACGAATATCTAGAGCAAATGCGTTGGATGACAAAACCACTTACTCATTGTCAAATAAAGATCCTACCTACAAGTTAGCTAATTATTTGATTTCAAAATATAAAAAATAGTCAGTTATTTCTGATGTGTTGGAAAGAAATTTTAAAACTTCCAACTCAGTTTCACCTAAGCTGTATGGTCTACGAAAAACACACAAACGTGGTTGTGTTATGAGAAAAGTTGTTAGTGTTATCCGTTTTCCGTGTTACAAACTAGTCAAATTTAACAACAAATATTAATATCATCAGTCTCTGACAAATTTGTTTTTTCTGTCAGAAATTATTTTGAGTTTATAAAGTTCATAGAAAAAACAACAGTACCATATATATATACCTTAGTTTCACTGGATGTAGCTTCATTGTTTGCGAACATCAGAAAACTACTAGTGATAGATAAACTTGAAGAAGATTGGCAAGAACTTTCAAAATCCATAAAGATCCAGAAGAAAATCTTGTTAGATTTAATAAAAATTTTTTTTGAATCGACCTGTTTCCAATTCAGTAGATCATTCTACGAACAACTGGATGGATCTAGCATGGGAAATCTACCAAGTCCGGTTCTAGCTAACATCACAATAAACCATATACTAAAGAAGGTAAAAGATATTTAACCATTTACAGTTCCTATTTTAAAGGTTTTTGTTGATGATGTTATCAAAGCAATACTTAAGCATAAAGTGAACTTGAAACCTTACTAGTATTAATAAAAGGATCCAGTTTATTATCGAAATTGAAGTGAATGGAACCTTACCGTTCCCAGATGGTTATAAGAAACGAGGATGGTTCTATATTCAAAACTAAGTAGCAAGCACTTTCATGTCAGTAATTTAAACAAAATCGAGTTATTATTAAAGAATAATAACATCCTAATGGTCTCATTTACACGGTGTTTCAGGCACCTGGATTCAAGCTGGACAAAAAATGTACTTTGAGTGATACCAATACCCAATAGAATAGGGAATTTATAAGATTTCCATTCTCCAACCCTTTGTCGGCTAAATTGGATAAATTTTTAAAATACGAATATAAAACTAGTTTTCTCAAAATTAATTCTATTTATGTCAAGTTAAAAAATGAAGTGGATAAACTGGACCAGTCGAGTTTGGGTTATAGTATACCTTGTGAATGTGATAAGTGTAACATAGGACAAACTAAACCAAAGTTTAAAAAAATATTAGATCAACATAAAAATGATTGCAAACCGATTAATATTTTTAAAACAAACATCACTGCTTTAACTGAACATCAATTCAAAACCGGACACAATTTTAAATTTGACCAAGCAACCGCAAGCAAATTTGTTTAAAAGGAATGTAAGTGATGTTTCACATAAAAATAACAAAATCATATATTTAAGCACAGACACCTAACCAAAGTTACATTTATAACAAAATTTTATATTTTATTAATCATTTAAAACACAAAAAAACTTTTAAACTGAATTCAACCTACCTGGTAGACCTGGGTTCGAAACCTGGGTTTTTTTATAAGAAACATCTACACTTTTGTTCTCTAACGGTTTACAAAATTGCGCCAACGGACCCAAGACCCAATTTACCTATGTTGATCATTTACGAACTCGATCTCACATTTTACGTCCTGAACACGCTTTAAAAATTTCAGCTTGATATTGTTTTGCGTTTTGAATTACAGTGTCTACAGATAGACGGACGGACAACCGAGGATGGACTAATTAAGTTCGAAGCATCAATATTTTTAAGCGTTACGCACTTGGAACTAAACTTCGTATACCTTGATATATTTTATATATACATGGTATAAAAATTACAATTTCATCATTATTTCATAAAATTATTTTTTCGCAGTAAAATAACATATCTTCAATACATACGCAACGTTGCCAAGCGTAATATAATCATATAAATTTCATACATTTTGTGATAATTATCTCAAAAGCTAAAAGCAGGAATGTTTTGTAAATGACAGTAGTTATTTGTAAGCCCTTAATATATATTGTGGTAGTTGTTTTGGAAGCTTTCATTTCTAGGTCTCCAGCAATGAACGTTAAATCGGTGTGTTTACCGTCGTTTCCCTATAATACAATGTAATAACTCGTCTTAAACTAGTAACTTAAACACCGTTTTTCATGAAAACCAAGAACAGGAATCAAATTATATTTCCATTCTGCTTACATAATACTTTTTCTGTCAATATCCTATGATTTTCAGCAATTTTCATTACGATAGCTTTCCTGTAAGACTCGTCATTTAGCCGGTATTTATGACTTATGAAAAAATCTAAATTTTCGCATTTTGGAAAACAAACTCCGATAATTTAAGGAGATCCTTTCGCCGCCAATGTTTATTAAAAAATGTTAGATTACAAAGCAAAATAATTTTTTTTGTAGTAGCTAAAGCCTTTATCAATCGTATAGTGAAGTTTCGATCATACTTTACCGCGTAAATTTTTGTGAAAAAATTTTCCAAAAATGTTAACATTTGTTGACAGTTTTACGAGAAAGTAAAACCTTATCAACTTTGTTTTGAATTACACTACCAATTATCAATTAGATGGATAGAAAAAAAAAACTGAAAATTATTTTTTCGAAATATTCAATATCTGTTTTTGCACAAAAATATATTGGTCCGCTCAAAATAATGTTTTTGCGTGAACTCATTCAAAGGCAAAAAATTAACTAAAAGCAAGGAAGGTTTCAGCATCTAGCTTAAGACCCTGTTTTCGCGCAGTCTTGGAAGTGCTGAGGTTTCGATAACTAACGCTATAGGTACATACATTAAAAAAAAATCAAATTTTTTGTCAATATCTCGGAAACCATCAACTTTATTATATATAATTTTTTCAAACAAAAGGTGTAGGAAATTTTTTTTCTTAAAAAAATGTATATTGAACGATTTCGATATCTTTAGCCGTTTTGAAAACGATCAATTTTTTATACATATTTTTTTAAATTATTCAATCATTATACTCGTATTACTTAGCCAGTCCATTTTTAACAGGTCGAATAAAATATCTCATACGTTAAGTGTAATTCATTTTTTTTCGAAATTTGAATAATAAGAAGTCTGAATTTTATATTTGCAAGCTATTTTAGAAAATATTTCCAGTAGCAAACAAATCAGCTTTGAAAAAACCTGTCATGCATCATGTTACATTTATTAATATATTTTTGTATATAAACAACGAAAATAATTTTATGGTTTGTAGTTTGAGAAAATAACAAACTTTATCTAAAATAAACAATCAAATATAAATTGCAATAATGAATTTTAAAGTACTTTTGGTTCTATTCGTTACAGTAGTTGCGTTAGCAACGGCTCAAGTAAGTAAAAACTATTAACATTTATTTATCATTTAACAACGATTATCTGTTTACAAACCTCAAAAAGGAATACTAAAAGACAAATATTTACCTACAATGTTTGAAGTCCAAAGTAGAAGTTGTCTAGACATGGCTTTACAATCATCGTTCACCGATGAACATTCGATGATAATTGTTAAGCATTGTTTGTATGTAGTGACGTGGCTCATTTCATCAATTCGGAGGGAATTCTCATGACAAAAATCCTTTTTTAGACATTTTTATGGCTTTGCAATCCATGCAGTCTCTTTGGGTTGAAAAGCGGTATATAGATTGTAAAACACAAAATAATATTTTTTCTCGGTGCTTGTAAGCGTTTTCCAAGTTTATTCAATACGAAGCATCAAGGAGACATTTGATCCATGTTACGCAATATCTCAGGTGCTACCTAAACTTCCCAATTAATCCAGAAGATTCAGTGCATAAAGATTTGAGTGTAGTGTAAATAATTATTTTTCAATAACTAATTTTCAGACGAGCGGGCAAAGACGAGATGATCATCAAGTGGTAACCAAGGAAAAAGTGGTAACCACTAACCACGGAAGTTCAGAATATGGACAGGAAGGACATTTAGGAGGTGGAGTAGGATTTGGAATTAACCATGGTATGGGTCACAACGACTGAAATAGAAATTATATAATTTTTATAATTAATTTGACAGTTTTATTTTAATAAAAAATAGTTACGAACAAAATAAAAAAAATTAAACAATTTTGAAATTTTTCTAATTATACCTTGAACCTATGTATGAAACATATCAAGATATACTAAGTTTAGTCCCAAGTTTGTAACGCTTAAAAATATTGGTATTAGGAACAAAATTTTTGCTTAGGTGTTCATAAAATCGCCCAATTAGTCCATTTCCGTTTGGCTGTCGTTTAGTCTGTTAACACGATTACTCAAAAAAACAAAAAGAAATGTCCAGCTTTATTTTTATAGCGTATTCAAGTCGTAAAAAGTGAGGTCGAGTTCGTAAATGAGCAACCTATGTCCATTGGGTCTTGGGAAAGTAGGACATTTTGTAAACCGTTGTAAACCGTTTGAGATAGAACAAAGGATTAAACAGAAAAAATGTTCTTTATAAAACAATAAACATCTTTTGTTTGAAATAGTTCCTTATAGTTCTTTACCTTACATGACGTAAAAATATAAACGATTGCGTAATCAACACTGTCTATACATGCTATTTCAACATTTCACTCAGTCAATTGTTTGTTTTCACTTGTTATGAACTAACTTAAATTTTAATAATAGTTGGGCAGTAAGTACGAGCACATGGGCACCACCAAAAATGGTTACGCCAATAAAAACAATACGCTGCGAATAAATTCATTTTTTTACTTTCTCGGGTAATTTTATAAATTATTTTCAAGCAGGAAAAAATTTCTTTAATTTGATCACGTACCTTGGCTTAATGATATTCTTACCTCATAACTGTTAAAATATTATACTAGAATTTTTAGTCGTATTGAAAAAAAAATTATGCTATTTTTCTTACTGATTATGTAATAATAAATAATCAAATTACAGCGCAGCGGTGGTCGCACCTTGAGTGAATCACACCCAACTTGTCATACTGGCAGGCAAATATAAGCAATCCAAATGAGTAATATCCAAAATACATATGTAACGCTACTAAATAAAGAACTTGACCTTCAAGAAAATGTTGATGACTGTTGAGACAAATCAAATAGTTGTAAAATGTCGATATTTGAATCATTTATGGAAGATCAAAAATAAAAGCATTGAACTTTAAAAACAATATATTAAGAAAAAACATAAAATTAATATATAGTGGCGTCAATGAATGTTTTTCCTTGGCAGTCCGCGAGAGGAGATAAGATTTAATGATTTTTTTTTTAACTAATGTATTTTCCACACAAAATAACATATATTAATCATAAAACTACTAATTCAAATTTATGGCAAGTATCTCTTAGTTCACCGTAGTTGAAAAGTTGAAATAAAGAACATCTTCAAACTCTTCTGGATTGAAATCATAGTTGTTTTATTTGTACCAAATCATTATATTACAGTAACTTTATACATTACAGCCTGCATCAAATCCGGTAGTTTTGATTTTTCGCAGACTTGTTTAAGATGTTAATCCAATATATAATCCAAGTTTTTGACCTCGAGCAATGAACGCAACTTTGTGAATAATCGAAAAAACCGTGAAAATTTCAGATTTTGGCGCTTATAACCCTTTTCTAACCCTTTCTTTTTTTTAGATTTTGGCGCTTATAACCCTAACGGGGTAGTTTTTGAATTTTGAAGTACTTTTTCAAGACGTTTTTAAATGAGACTAAATATGCTACAATATGAGACTAGAATCGTCACTGTAGACACAATAGTTTCCGAGGAAAAGCTATTCAAAATTCATCTTTTTTTCTAACTTCGCATTTTTTTCCAATACTTCAGACGTCACTCGAGCGAGAGGTTCCACTAACTTCCGACGGATTGTGCTAGTGTTGTTCAGGGTCAAAATTTATTCAAAACGACATAATATTGCAAAAAATTGCAAAGTTAAAAAAAATGATAAACTTTGAAAGGATTTATCTCGGAAACAATTTGGTCTACATAGACGATTGTTGTCTTATATTGTAGAAAATTTAGTTAACTTTAAAAATATTTTAAAAAGACGCTTCAAAAACTACCATGTAGGGTTATAATTGCCAAATCAGAAAAAAGTCGATATTTTCACGGGTTTCTTTGATTTTTGACAAAGTTGTGTTTGTCGCTCGAGGTCACCAACTTGTATTACTCATTGGGACAACTTCATAAACAAGTCTGCTAAAAATCAGAACTACCGGATTTAACGTTAGCTCTGATGTATAAAGTTAAGTCGATAAATTATGAAAGGCTTTATCTCGGAAAGTATTGGGTCTATAGAGTCCATTCTCGTCTCATATTGTATCAAATTTAGTTTACTTAAAAATGAAAACCTAATCCTTTAGGATTATAATTGCAAAGCTTGGAGGACACAAACTTGCATTATTTATTAGACCAATATCATAAACAAGTCTACAAAAGATCTACTACCGGTTTTGATGCAGACTACCCCGTTCTTTCAAACGACAAGGTTACTGTGGAATGTGAGAAATTAGTTGAATCTTGTCATGTACAACTATAAAATATGTTAACATGATTACTTTCCTCACGGAAAGGATGGATTGGGTTGAAAAGGATATTACAATATGTAACTGGGAAGTATAGTTAGGTTAAATTGGCTGTCCACGAAGGACACACTTACGCTAAAGAGCCCATTGTGATACCATATTTGTGTTTACAACCTTTTCTGCTGATTGGTTGCGCTGGGAAGTACGGTGGAGTGTTTTGGTACGACTTTCTTCCGTGTGTTAGAGTGATTTATTTCTGTACGGTATTCATGTAATTCGCTTCGAATGCTTATGCATAGTTAGCATCCAGCAAGGGTGAGACATAAAGGGGTATATTTCCTACCCCTAATTAAGTCGGGGTCGGTAATTTGAAGCAACATAAAATAAAGTCTTTTTAAAACTATTTTATGAATAAAAATAGTTTTTGGCACGCCGTACATTTTCATGAAGAACTACCTTTGAAAAAAAAAACTTTATATAGAAATTTTTTAATACGGCAAGGTGGTCTATATTAAAATCAATCATTCAATTGTATGAATACAGTTTTGCCAAAATAATTCCTTCTTAACACGAATTTAATTCGTAAAAAGTAAGTTTTGAGTGTAAATTTCTAAAGGCATGTTAGGCATGCTATAAGCCGTTTTTCTTGTGTTTCTTTTATAATGCATAGAAATTTTTTCAAATACTTAAGTATTATGCATATAAAATTAGAAATACTAACTGTAAGTTAGCATTTTATAATTTATTTAAAGTCAGAGGCTTATTTATTTATTTATTTTGGGTTAACCACATTGTAAAAAAAGATGACAGATCTAACCTAGTTTATAGAATTCCTTGTCGTTCATGTGGGAATTGGTATGTTGGTCAGACTAAGCAGAAGTTAAGGACGAGCATTGGACAGCAAAGATCTGACTGTAAAATGGAGATAATGTGGAGATTATGGAATCTGGAAAATAATTATATGAGGAGGAATTTGAGTGAAATGATCTTAAATAAAGAGTTGGAATGTGTTAATTTTAAATCTGACACACAAAAATTCAACTGAATTATAGCAACCTTATTAATGTTGTGAGAACTTCTTTTAAAAAATCTTAAAATTAAAAAAAATCTTTGATTTCATTATACTAATGTGGGATTATATTATTTATTACTTTGCCGATGAGTAACTAACAACAAATGATTATTTTTGTTCATCTTATTTAATTTACATGATAACATGAATCTATTTAATTTTATATTAAAAAACATTTTGAACTGGTATAATGAACCAAAGATTTAACTTTAATGATGGTATCTCCAAAAGAACTATATTTTTATTTTCGTTTCTTAAATTTTTATTAAATTTAATGAGTTTTGTTTTTTAATTTCTGCAGCTTGCTTGACGAAGTTGGAAATGAAGGCCAACGAAACGTTACAAAATTTGAAATATCACATCTAGATTGTTTTAATTGTCCAAGTTCCCAAGAAAGATTATAATATTTATTGTAACATATGGATGAGACTCAGAATGTGGTTTTATTTTTACAATAAAAAGTTTGTTAATGCCATACGGTACGGTAATGACATTAAAGAGCACCTGAAACGTTATCGTCCTTTTTATCAGCTGGAAAGAGAGTAACCTCCTATTTGTATTGACATTCAATATTCATCTGTAGGTACTCTTTTGTATCGCACAGAACTGACGACAGGGTACTAAATCTTACATTTATATATGAGCATCCTTTTCAACATGGTTCCTGGTGAGTCATTTCACCCAAAAATCCTTAGCATGGGCTTGTAGTCTATTAGAAAAACCATATTCTTATCAGACTAATCTACATTTGAAAAACATTGTTATTTCAAACATTAAATCATACTAAATTTTTACTTTAACTATAATTAGCTTTTTATTTTCCGTCTCAAAAACTTATATAACGTTATATATATAAATTGATAAAAGTAAGGAAGCAAAAGAGGTATGGTTTCAAAACAAATGTAAAAGTATAGAAGAGTACAATGCCAGGCACAACATGCATAAAGTACAACGAGAAGTAAAAAACCTTTGTAAACTTCACAAAAAAGTATAAATACTAATTTCATTGTGAACAAGGATAAAGAAATCTTAATGGAAAGTGTGGAAATAAAGCAACGATGGGAAGAGTACATAGCTGAGCTATTTTATGACACTAGGCATGAATTCTATCCATTGGAATATAATATCAATAATAGGCAAGAAGATCAGCTGTTTTTAATGGAAGAATTAAATCACAATTAATCATGAGGCAAGGATGTGTAGTTGTAAAGTTGTCACCACACATCCTTGTGGAAAAATAATTCAAGAATTAAGCGATATAAACGAAGGCATTAAAGTTAATGGATACATTATAAATAATATCAGGTACGCGGATGACACTGTACTGATTGCAAATAGCAAAGAAGGTCTGCAGGTTCTGGTAAATCTGAACGTTAAAAAAACTGTTTGCATGGTATTTAATAAAGAAAGAAGAATGGCAAAAAAATTAATTGTGAAAATACAATTATTAAACAAGTAGAAAGAGTAAAGTACCTCGGCAAAATAATAGACAGTGATATGGAAAGTGCAGTGGAAATTAAACAAAGAATTGGACAAGCTAAATCCATATTTAATAAATTAAGAAAATTCTTAGTTAACAATAAACTAAACAAGTGTTTAAGAACCCAAATTTGTGGTCTGTGCTTTTATATTGTTGTGAGGTTTGGGTGTTAAAAATCAACTCAATACGAAAATTAAATGCTTTTGAAATGTGGTGTTACCGTCGAATTTTGAAAGTGAAATGATCTGACAAAGTGCGAAATGAAGATGTGCTGAATAAATTAAAAGTCGATAGATCACTGGTCAGAACCATAAAAAGGAGACAAACAGCATACTTCGGCCATTTAATCCGTGAAAAAAATTACGAACTACAACGAGTAATTTTAGTAGTCAAATGAACTGCAGCAAAGTAAGAGGTAGAAAAAAAGTCAGGTGGATCGATAATATAAAAGCATGGACAAATTTAAATTTGGAAAATCTAATTAGATATGCAAGTGATAGAAATAGATGGAGGAAGGTGGTCTCCGACATTCCTTAAAAGGAATATGGAACACACAACAATATATATATATATATATATATATATATATATATATATATATATATATATATATATATATATATATATATATATATATATTGTTGTGTGTTCCATATTCCTTTTAAGGAATGTCGGAGACCACCTTCCTCCATCTATTTCTTATATATATATATATATATATATATTATCACTTGCATATCTAATTAGATTTTCTTAAGATTAGATTGCTTAAACAATATCAATAATTTTTCCCCCCACTCAAATGGTTTCTGATTTTCAATAATATAAACAAGAAAAAATTAAGACAAATTCCTCATAATCAGAGCTAGAACTAGATTTTATTAATCATGTATTCCTTCACATGATTAATAAAACAAGCCAATAAATCATATGTTAACAAATAGTGAAATATCAATGAATCTGGGACCTACAACCAGAATCATATTAACCCATGTCGGGGATCAAAGGCAATGGAATTATTCAAAGCTCCTAGGAATTGTGACAATCAAACACTTGCTTTAGTCTTGGGAAATCAACTTGCCACCTTTTCTGTAAAAATTTGTTCTTCTTAAATCTTGGTGTCCTTTTGGGTCCCTCCTCTACAGAATTGACTTTTTTGATCTTTCCCCGGAGCCCTTAGAAAATGACCTGATATTACTATTTTAATCATATTTTCACCTATAAATACCTGCAAGTCATTATTTTCAGTGATGAATAACATTAAAGAATCGCTTAGAAAGCATGACACTAATGTGACTTTAATTAATTTGAATCACGCGTTTAACTGAGACTACACAAAATACATATTTTTGGCGGCAAAACGAACTATTTAATTTTGAGTCAGTTGATATCATTTAGTCTTATTATATTCCCAATAATCACGATGTCAAAATTATTTGACGGCAGGTCTGTCTACTGCCCCATGAAAACAGCATGAAAAGGAAAATAGCATGTCGGTGCATAAGGTTCGACACCCCTGGTCTAGGGTGTACTCTTGAATCTAGTGAACTAAATTCTTGGGTATAATAAATTATTGATACAAATTTAAAATTCACGGATCAGGTAATTTTTTTTATTAGTGTATCAAAAGTTGTATAAGCTACCTTGATGTGAATACACACAATTGACTAAGTTCATTGTTGAAAAAATCTGTATAGCAAGAGTTGAATGTCAGTGCTAGCATTATATTTAATAAATTAGAAAAGTTTAACGAACCTTCACTATTATGGCTACTTTCTGGTCGCTACTTGTTTTGGTTTACGAAATTTTTAATTCCTTATAAGGAATGTAGCCTATGGCCTGACGCGTTTCTTATGTAGGACTCACTTTCGTAGAACACTATTAATATTTGTGTAATGTATTATTGTTCTTCACATACATATAGATAACTCATAGAATCCCACACGCAACCATCACCGAAGTTTTGTACTAATTGCTCCTTAAACAGTGATGTTTACGAAAAAATGTTTCTCACTGAAGTTGTTTAGTTTTTTATTAGAAATATTTTCTACATTTAAACTTGTTCAATCTCTAACGTTCAAAGTCCTACGGATCTAAGACTCAATTGATCTATGATGTTCATTAACGAACCCAAACTCATTTTTTACGTCTGAGCTATAAGCTTTCTCAGAACGTAAGCTTGATATCTCTTTTCGTTTTTTAGTAATCGTGACATATAAGACGGATACATGACGAACAGTGCCAAATCTATTCAGTTATCAAAAAAAGTTTTCCGACAATTTGCAGCACCTAACCAACACAATTCACAACTTTGTGTTATGTATAACGATTGAGCTGGAAAGTATTTCTATAAAAAATCAATATTAAATAGGTAAATAAAATAATTACTATAAAACTTTACACATACACATATGTTGTGTTGCACATTATAATTCATAACATTAATTATTACGTATGTTGAATGCATTGAAAATATTTGGTAGCGTTTTAATAGACGAATCATTTTAGATGAAAAAAGTGTAAAATGAAGAATTTTATGTACCTCAATAAGCCAATTTCTCTCCTCCTGCGTTAATCCGCCTCCCGCTGGCCTAACACAGCAATGGGGATGAACAATCAAATATTTTCAAGTATACCCAAGTGTGGTATCAAATAAAAGAGCATGACGTGTACATTACAAAATTTTAACCGCGATGCAATTGTGCATATGCGGAGAGTGTGCAAGTGGGGACGTAAGATCGAATATTTTCAAATATAGTCAAGTGGGGTATCAAATAAAAGAGCATGACGTGTAAATTGCAAAACTGTTACCCCGACGCAAGGAGATATGGGAAGAGCGGTGGAAGTGGGGCTAAACGATAGAATATTTGCAATATATCTAAGCCTGTATCAAATAAAAAGTCATGATGTGTACATTAAAAACTTGTAATTTACATGCAAAAGTATCTGCGGCGCAAGAAGATATGGGGAGAGGGAGTGAGAGTGGAGATGAACGATCGAAATTTTCAAATATAGCCAAGTGGGTTATTAAATAAAAGAGCATTACAAAACTGTAACCTGACGCAATGTGATATGAGGGGAGGTGGTGGAAGTGGGGATGGACGATGAACATATAGTTATTTATGTAGAAAAATATGGAAAATTTTTGTAAAAGGATAGAAGTTAACAATTAGATAAGTTGATAGTTCATAGTAAGATAAATTGATTTGTAAAAGTACAATAAAGTTGATATAAGTTATTCATTTTAGATGCCATTTGGTTTTAGTATTATCTTTGATCAGAAATTATCAATTAAGTCAAGGGGGGGGGGGGGTATCGAAATTCTAAATTCGGATTAGTGATCAGCCACCCCAAAAATCGCCGAGTATAATTTTTGGTTCATTTGTTGAATATTTACAGAATATTGCAGTGTTGGACAAGTGGAGGATATTGCCCCAGGAGAGTTAAATCGGAATTTTGATTTCAGAATCAGCGTCCTAAATACCCAAAGGTATACTTATTTTGTCCATTTTGTTGTATATTTACAGAATAATGTAATTTTGGAACAGCGAGGTGAATTACCCCAAGAGTGGGGGATTATGTAGAAATTCTGACTTCAGAATAGTGACCAGCGACCCCGAAAATCCTCGAGAATACGTTTCTGGACCATATTTTCAAGGTTTAATAACCTAGAAAATATGGGCCAGATTTTATTAAATCACCCCAGAAATTGATTCTAATGATTGGCCTATTTGGCCCATAGCAATGACCAAACTTTCTAGTGGCAATAAAATAGATGTAGATTATGATGCATGGACCTCCCTGAACATATTTTTAAAAAAAACTGGCCAGATAATGGTATTATCGTATTTCAACAATGGGTTGTTATATTCACCGATGGGGAGACGGCTGTATGTTAGTGATATTTTCTTAAATATACTTAACACAATATATAAAAGAATCACTAGGCAGAATAATTGGAACTTTAATTGGAATTATTATTATTATTATTATCACAAAACAATTAATATCATCGTTGAAAATTCAAAAAACAACTGAATCAGATTCCTTGATGTGTAAATAATTATCAATTATATCGTAATGACTAAGAAATGGACTAAAAAGGAAATAAGTAGTAACAGATTACTTGACTGTGTTTTGTACTCAGCTTTAGTACCAAATAATAATAATACGGCTTAAAATCTTATTAATAGAACATTAACCGTGGCAGATCAAACGTTTTGAAAAAAATTAAAAAATCAAAATCAAAATTTATGAGCAAATTTTTACCCAAAAAATGTGATTATTTAATTATGGTACACATACAAGATATGGTACACATAATTATGGTACAAGATAAATGAAGTTAATATATAAGAAAAAACACACAAGGAAACATAGTAGGTTTAGGAAGCAACATACGACATGGTGTTGACAAAAAAAATTTATATAAACGTAAAAATAGCAATTACTCAAAAATTGATTACGAATTTTTTAATAGATCGGAAAATAATATAAACCCAGTTAACACAATACTGTTATGCCAAGGGCATAACTTTCATGTAAATAGTCAACAAACATTGTGTTACCTAGATTTAGAAATGATTGTCAATGACAATAATTTCAATGATGCAAGACTTTTTCCCTTATGATATTTAAGTGGTTATATTAAATTGTTTTAGTAAATTATTGTTATTAACGAACATTTTATTGGATTTTCAACAAATCTAAATTTTTCCATTTTATGTAAAGAATATTTTGAGTATAATATACAGACATCATGCAAGTTGTTATATCTTGATACCTAAATCATTTATACGCTCGATATTTAACAATTAAAACAAGTTTTACATGAATTATGATTAATTTTTTCTTAATTCAAAGAAAATTCGATAGCATTATTCATATTCTATCTGTTAAATTTCTATCGTTGTTTCGCTGAGTGGCACGTAACCAAAAATGCAAATTTTACCACATGAATACAACGTAGGTACTAAGATGCAACAGTTAATTATCCTTTATCATTAATCAAGTTCGCATAAAATTGATTTAACCGATTCAATCAAAACTTTTTAATTGATTTACCTAACAAAAGAAAGGTCCATATGTCCACTAAAAAGGTTCTGGCAATCATGTATAACGTCTGATGCATTTCTTGATTCAAACTAAGTTCATCAGCGACTTAGTTGAAACAGTCATTTGTCTCGTACTGTAACACGCAAAATCAAATTAATTTTGAAAACAGTGATCACACTGCCACCTGAAAATATTCTCTTTGGGTTTGTTGTTGATACAAAGACGGACAATAAGATATCTCCTACGTTAACTGTTTTGCAATTTTCCCGAAGTTTGGATACTAAGAAGTCTGAATTTTATATTTGCAAGCTATTTTTGAAAACATTTCCAGTAACACACAAAACAGCTTAAAAAAAAACCAGTCATGCATCGGTCATTGCATGTTTCACCATGCATGTTCCATTTTTTAGTAAATTTTTGTATATAAACAACGACAATTATTTTATGGTTTATAGTTTGAGAAAATAACAAATTTTATCCAACAATAAACAAAAATAACCTACAATGAATTTTAAAGTATTTTTGGTTCTATTCGTTACATTAGTTGCGTTAGCAACAGCTCAAGTAAGTCAAAACTATTAATATTCTAATTTTTTTATTAATCACTTGGGTGTGCAATAAAATTAAAAAAAGTGTTGCATGCTTGAAATGTGAAACAGTTGGTTGTTAGGTTGTTACAACTGCGAACCGGAAAATCGGCTTCTCTGGGGAAAGCTCAATAACTAAATAACAAATTAAAAATATAAATATAAGTTGTAGCTGAATTAATGTGCACATTTTCGTTTTTTATTCGACTTTCTATATATAAATCATATATATATATATATAAATCAACGATTCATTAAATGTATATATATATATATATATATATATATATATATATATATATATATATATATATATATATATACTAGCTTTTGCCCACGGCTTCATTTTAATGTATGATAATGATTCATTTTAATGTATTCCAAAAATGATTCATTTAATGAATCGTTGATTTATTTAGAGAACCAAAATTTAAAAACTCACATGATATCCTTCAATCCCCTTACCTTCGCGTAGCCCACCGTCTAAACATCAACTTTGGAAAATAATACGGCCTTCAATCATGGCTCGCTCAATCATTCGCTGTGCTCCTTTCAAGAATGAAATAAAAAAATGATACAGTATATTTTCTCTCATTTGCTTGTGATAATGGTTAATTTAGAGATCCATCCTTTACCTCACTTAACCCCTCTATATACTCCAATATACGCAATGTCAGTTTTGGAGACCCCAATGTTTTCGCTTAGTCCGCAAAGAAAGCACATATATAAATTTTTTCATTCCTACCTTAAGAAATGACAAAGTTTCATATAAACTTTTACCCCTATTTTAGCCTTTTGAATAATGAATTTTTTGAAAATAGTAAGCAATACAGTAAAATTTTGTTTTGAACCATGAACCATTTTGCTCATATAAGTCGCCTCCATGACTGCTTTTACCCAGGAGTACTCAAAAACAGCTCCGATTTTGATGATTTTTTAAATTGATCCTTTTTGTATATTCTTTAAAATCAGAAACATTTCACCTTTTCAGGAGATACATTTCGAAAAATCCTTTTAAAATGACAGTTACAGTATAAAATCCCTATCCTCTCGAAATTTCAAACTTCTAACATCGGCGGCTTAGGCTGGGCGGTGATATACCAGTCCATCCAGATAATTTCCCCCCTCTGAAAGGTTTCTGATTTTAAACATATAAAAATAATAATGATTTTAATATATAAAAAGAAACATTTTTAAAAAATCATCAAAATCGGAGCTGTTATCGTTGACTCTCTAAGAATGGCTATTTTATGTATTCCTTTATGCGACTATAGAGACATATGAGACATATTTTTTATAAAATTTTATTGATTTTTAAATAATCCTATCATAATTTTTCTATCGAAAAGTATTCATGGCTATTTTTAATTAATTTTAATCAATTTTTTCCATGAACGCAACTCATACTATTATTTTTGTAATTATATTATCTTTCTTCTGATTCTAAATTCGATTGGTTATCTGTGTAGATCTGTTGATACCATATGAACAGGTGTAAGTCAATATAGGTAACTACATCGATCTGTTAACCGATTCAAATCGATATCAGGAAAAATAATTTAATGACGAAAATAATGGCTTGACCTTCATGGAAAAAATTGGTTAAAATTAATTTAATTAAAAATAGTCATGAACATTTTTTGGTATAGAAAAATATAATAGGAGAGTTCAAAAATCAATGAAATATCGTAAAAAATATGTCTCTCAGACCACTTCTAAGTGCACATACACGACCGCGACGTCATTTAAGAAACGTTTGTGTAAAAATTTCATGCTTCTAGATCCAACGATTTCAGTTAAGCGTTGATCGGTCAGTCAGTTCAGTTTTTTCTTTTATAGATTATATATGATAAAAAACTGGAGTGATTGTTGATTTTCCATTTTTCATTGATGTATAATATTTATTTTTATGAGCATAAATTACCAATTTTAATACTTAAAATTTGAATAGGAAAATAGTGTTCATGAGAGGAATGAAAAAATTTAGTAGATATTTTTTAGAAACGTATCTCCATTTAGTAGTTCTGTATTAAATATTCTTTCTATGATATTTGATTTTGTGAGAAAATCGATTGTACCATTTTTCCTTTAGAAATCTTTTTATATCTTCCATGGTTTTGCTCTGTTCGTTTTCTGTCGGTTGGAACTTTCAGTATACAGCTGTATAATCATTGTTTCAAATATTTCGTACAACGATAAAATATAGTTTCATACTTTCAATTTATAAATAAGCTTTTCTACATGCCGCTTGTGAGAAGAATAGTTCAAAATCTCTGTAAAGTTTTATAATCCACTTAAATTTAAAAAAAAACTGTAGTAACATGACAAACATGCAAACGTTGATTAACGTGGGTTTTCCTTATACAAAATTCACACCCCCTTTTCACCCTCTTAGGGGTCGAATTTTGGAAGACACCTTCTTATCGGGTGCCTACGTAGAACACACTCTTCATGTTTTAGGTCAGTCATGCAATGATCAGTCAGTCATTCAGTACAAAGCATTTTATATGTATATATCAAGGAGAAATTTTGATCAATGTCACGCAATATCTCAAGTGTGTGATACCTAAACTTTCCTTTTAATTTTGAGTGTAACGTAAATAACCTTTTTTTTAAACAACTTCTTTTCAGACGGGCCAACAAAGACAAGGTGGACAAAAAGTAGTAACCAAGGAAACCGTGGTAACCACTAGTAACCAAGGATGTCATCAGGGACATGGAACAGGATGTGAACAACAAGGATATGGAAATAACCATGGTAACAACGGTTAAAATCGAAATTATGTGATTTTAATAATTATTTTCAGAAGTTTATTTTTATAAAAAATTGTTAAAATGAACTTGGTTCTTATTATATTTTTTAATATTATAAAATTACGTCACAATTGCTAGCAATAAATAAATTCAAAAATTTCGAAATTTTTTCTTTTTATAACTCTTAATTTCGATAATAAATGGTAACAAAAAATTTAAAACCCAATTAAAAAAATATAAAAAAAAAACTCAAATTTTCATTAATTATATTATTTTTTAGTTTATTTTGTTCGATAATTTTGTGACTTATTATCAACCGCCAAAACATTTCTTTATTTTGACCACTAGTGGAGCTCCTACTATATGGCATGTTTGGCTAATAATATTTATGAAAATTTGTCAAAAAAGGGGTGTCATAAGTTTGTCCGCTATATGTGTTTGTGGCATCGTAGCTCCTAAACGAATGAAACGTTTTTGATTTTTTTTGGAAAAATTATTTAACGGATAGTGTTTCTGGCTTGGTTTTAAGTGAGAGCTTAGGAGTTAGACTAAAAATGGCGATGATAAAAAAAATCAGTTCATTTTGAGGAGAGCCACCCGGAAAAAGGCAATTCAGTGGAGAGTGTTCTTCTATGTTTCAAGTGTGAGATTAGTGTTCCACACCTGAAACATTTGTCGTAGAAAAGTTTGTGAAAAAAGAAATTATAATTGCAATTATTCAAATAGTCCAATACCTACATTTAAAAACTAAGTTGATCTATATATTCATAGTAGCCGCCGATACCCGCCCGCTTTGCTGGACAATTTAAAACGAAGACTACTGAGTGACAGCCCTCACTTTCCTTGCCCTCACTAATCCTTCCTTTTTTTCACAGTTTTATGAATTTTAACTCTTTTGAAAATGGAATTTTGCCCATATAGGTGAAATGATTTTTAAAATCGGATAAATTGTTATTTCAAAAATGACGAATTTTCATATAAAAACTATCATCCCCTTGTCACCTCGACAATTACGTAGTTTCATATAAACTTTTATCCCTTATTTGACCCTCTGAAAGAATGAATTTTCATGAATAAGGTAAAATAAATTTTTTCTCAAACCATGAGCTCATATATCAACTGTTACATTTCTAACTACAAACTACAAAAATGACAAAGTTTCATATAAACTTTTCCCCCCTATTTTACTCCCTTGAAAAATGAATTTTTTGAAAATAGTGACACAGGAAATTTTAGTTTTGAATCATGTTCATATATAATGTTTAAATTACCAACTTCAAAATTGACCAAGTTTCATTTTCAAAAATGACCAAGTTTTCAACTTCCAACACTCAATTCAACCTCTTCAGGGTTAAGGGATAAATTTCGGAAAAACCTTTCTTTGTGTACACTTACGCAGCTTAAGGAAAAAAATTCAAAAATTTGTTTGTTTCTCCAAATTTCATGCTTCTAGACCCAGCGGTTTCAGCTGTTCGTTGATCGAGCCTCGAGTCAGTCAGTCAGTCAGTCACCCGCTGGGAAAATGCAATCTTTTATAAAACCGTAACTATTAGTAGTTCTATATATCAAATATTCTTTCAAAGAAAATTGATTTTGAAAGAAAATCTATTATACTGGTTTTCCTTTAAAAATCTGTAAAAATAATTCTAATTTTTATCTTCAGTGGTTTGCCTTTTTTGCCGGTTTGAACATTAAGTATATAGCTCCATAACCATTGTTTCAAATATTTTGTACAACGATAAAAGATCGTAGATTTTCGATTTATAAATAAGCATTCGTATCATACCGCTTGTGAGAATAGTAACTATTTTGTAAATATTGTAAATATTGTATATAAAAAAGAAAAACAATACAACATACGTTTATCTAAATTTGTCAATTAAATTATTAACATGGAGCTCTTATATACAAAATGCACATCACCTTTCTAATCCCTTAAAGGGTGAATTTCCAAAAATCTCGTCTTTGTGCTCACTTACGCCATTTAAGAAACGTGTATTCAAAATTTCAAGGCATCTAGACCAAGCAGTTTCAGTTGTGCGTTGATCGACCAGTCATCTTCTTGTTCACATGAAATATTTTTTTCGAATCTACATTATAGAAGAAAGCACTACAGTGTAAGCCAATCTTCTGAAGAGAAAACTTTTACTTTCCACTTTTAGAATCTATGGCTCAAAAATAACACTGGACAAAATGTCGATACATCATTTGTTTTCTGAAACGTGGAATACCAATGAATCTGAGGCCTACGTTGGTAATAATATAATTATCAATTGAAAAATTACCTGGCCTTCTGCTCTATGACCAATAAAATTCTTACTACTAAAATAATAATTGTTTTAAAATAGCAATAAAAAAACCTGTTTGCCTAGAAGTAATATAATAAAATAGATTCACATAAGGTCTCCCAAAGATGAGGAGCAATACACGCAGGAGATATTTTTTGGCATAAGTGGCGAAGGAAATGAACTCATAAAGCCTTCTTTGTAGTTATACTCCATTAGATATATAAAAAATACGGGGTAGCTGGAAAGTATTCCGAAGTTTATTTATATTAATTTGCAATTTGTTTTGTTCACACCAAGATTGTAGTTGTTGTTCTGAAGTAGTGTACAATCATTAAGCCTGAGAATGTTGTAAAATATTTTTGAATCATCGGCAAACATGAGAAACTGATTACCACAAAATATTTGTTTGATATCATTTATGAATATGTTGAACAGCAGAGGTCCAATATGAGATCCTTGCGGAACTCTATATATTAAATATATTATATAAAATTTCCAACTTTGACCATTTGAGTTCTTCCGATCAGATAACTTGCAAGCCAACAAATGATAGAAGGATCAAGACCAAAATGTTCCAGTTCATCTAATAGCATCGAATGACATACTCTATCAAACGCCTTGCTAAAATCTGTATAAACATAGTCTGCAGATATTGACTGCAGAATAAAACTTTGGAAGGACAATAAGTTGGTGCATGTTGATCGTTTCGGCATAGAGCGAACAGTTTGGCTATACTCTGAGGATGAAGATCAATGTAAATCAAGCTTCATTATTCCCATATTTAAATCTGGTGATAAACCTGATGTTTCAAACTATAGACCCTTTGCTATTCAATCCGCCATTCCGAAAGTATAGTCTGTTCCAAGTTATCTTCTATACTTTCGGAATGGCGGATTGAATAGCAAAGAGTCTATAGTTGGAAACTGGAAATCAGATTTATCACCAGATTTAAATATGGGTATAATGAAGCTTGATTTCCATTGATCTTGAAAGAGTCCAATCCATAAAGATTTATTAAAGAGAACAATTTAAGAGAGAATAAGGGTGGGATATTATCAGGACCTGCAAGTTTGTTCAATTTTAGTGAAGTTAAAGCCGAGCATAATTCCTCAAGATTAATAGATTAATAGATTAATGATAACGTAAGGATAACCATGTGGAGTTGTTGAAAAGATTTTATAAAAAGTTTTACTCTTAATTCTTAACTGATTAAAGAACCTTTCTATCTATTCTCATAGGTACGTATAGAATATATGAAAGTTTTTATAATCATAATTCAACGTTAACAAACAGCTTTGAATTAATGCGTAGTATTTTTTTAGTTTCTCACTTTCATTGTCAGTTGAAGCTGTATTAATATTGTTTAGATTTTAATTTGAGTGTTTATTTATTACGCTGATAACCCATTCCATTCTTATCAGTGGTTTCCAGTTGAAAGAGTGTGCGTGTTACAATACAAAATAATTATTACAAATCAATTAGGTTCCATTCAAACTCATTCTATGAATGACATTTTAATATTTGGGAGAATTCTACTCATTCATTCTCATTACAGAAGACATAATCAATAAATTGATTATGTAAGCAATTATGAAGTTACCTATTATTTGATCTAAATCACTACACAGGATGTTCCTTAATTCATAGTAGAAAAATATACTACTTTTAATTTTATTTCATATTTAAATAGCTCCATTTTAACCCCTGAACTAAAAAATGGTGCGTTATAAGAATGACCGCTATGTGTATCCATCTGTATGTCTGTCTGTCTGTCGCATCGAAGCGCCTAAACGGATGAACAGATTTTGATATTTTTCGTTTGAATGGTAATGGAGAGTGTTCATAGAGATGTTCTTTGTCGGTTTTACTGAGTCACATTTTAGAAAATTAAACTGGCAATTAATTTTTCCAACGGCTTTTGGAAAAATTATCCAAATTAAAAAATGGTCTACTCGAAAAGTGTATTTTAAGTGTTGAAAAATTAACTCATGTTCAAAAAGAATAAGAAATGGTGGAAAACCTTTTTTCTTCATAAAATAACTGATAAAATAAGATAAACAGTTATTTAAAACAGATTTTGCCACCCACCTCTAACTTCGAACAAGGTTAACCTTTAGTGCTATGTATATCTCTAGCGTGAGCAAACAGAAAAAAAATCTGGGCCTTTTTCTTTCAAAAAAATTTTGATTGCAAATATCTTATATGAAATAAACATTAATTATGCCACTGAAGACCCGTGAAAAACGCAACAAAAGACTTGCATGTGTTTTTTAGTATTAGATGGGTAAATCTATCTGTTTTTGATAATAAATTCGTATAATTATGGGAAATTGCAAATTGCAATAATTCTGGTCTGGATAGATTTGATATTTGTGACCCAATTGAGGTCAATAACAAAAAATAAAAGGGAAATTATTCAATTATCGAGAATTATTGAGCTACCAATTTTTTTTTTTTATTTACTGTTTTCTTTCCTGGAATTACAAAAATTAAGAAAAACTAATTTAGTCTTTAGTAGTTAGTAGTTTAGTAGTTAGTCTTTGACCGTCTGGCTACTGACTGGGAGGTTGCGGGTCCGAATTTAGGCAGCGGCAGCGTAAAAAATTAAAATTAATGGGGGTGGTAGAATTGATCACATTGTCTTCGCTTGGATAAGAACGAAGTAACCGATTCCACCCACATCATAAAATATAATTGTATATAATCGTATGTAGTTAAATAAATAACGAATAACAAATAACGATGTGGGTGGCCTCTGTTATATTTATATGTCAGAAAAACGTAGGTTAAATTCCATTATTATTATTACTATCTACATTTACGCAATTACTTTTCGTACACTTGTCTTTTTCATGCTTTTTGTGTTTAAATATTACCTTTACTTTTATTATAATTAATTTTCTTTTTAACCGACTTCAACAAACCAAAAAAAAGGAGGTTCTCAATTCGACTTTTTTTATGCTTGTTACCTCAGAACTTTTGACTGGGTGAACCGATTTTGATGATTCTTTATCTATTTGAAAGCTGGTGCTTCCCGTGTGGTCTCATTTCATTTTGGTCTAGTTTTGACACCGGCATCTATAAGAAAACCATAAAAGTCTTCAATTTGCATTAAGTATGCGCCACAAGAGGACGAATAACACGCCAACCGATTTCGATGATTCTTTTTTAGTGGCAAATTAGTTTGTGTACTTCAAATTCACTAAAAAACACAAAAAAAAAAAAAAAACTTTTAACAAAAAGAAAACCGACTTCAAAAGAAAAACTTTTCCAAAACAAATTAATATGCACTAAAAAGTAAAAAATAACGATAATATAATGCAGTTGAACTAATTGTTATTTTTGGAGTCGGTGTCAGCCAAGCTAATGTAGCAAACTGTTCTGTCAGAGTTGTTGCCTTGGCTAACACCGACTCCAAAAATAACAATAAGTTTAAATGCATTATATTATCGTTATTTTTTACTTTTTAGTGCATATTAATTTGTTTTGGAAAAGTTTTTCTTTTGAAGTCGGTTTTCTATTTGTTAAAAGTTTTTTTTTATTTCTACTATGTAAAGGGATGTAATTTCTTTGATTTACGTATCAAATATATGCAAAATGAAATAAATTCAAATTAATTATTTATTAATTGTTATAAATTTGTTTTATAATTTTTGTGGTAACGTTTATTTAGTGTATATTTGAAGCATGTGACACTTGATTTCTTTGGTAAGACAAAATTTTAGTTCAATAACGCCATCACCACTTTGCAGGATATGTCCTTGAACTTATTCATATTTAGTTTTTGATTTTAAATTTTTGTGATTAATTTAGATTTTTAGAATCTACACAGAAATCCTAGATTATCCGATTTTTGACAAACAGAATTCCTAGATTTCCGGTTCCAGAACGATCCGAACGACCTTTTGCACGCGGTTTTGGGACAATTTATCCCTACATTGTTTTTTTTGTTAAATATCTCTGCTTCTATTAATCGGATTGAGGCGAATAAAATAAATTATTTGTTTTGAATTTACTTTTCCTGATATCGAATCCTGAACATTGTAAAATAACCTCAAAAACTTAAAAAAAAAAACGCAGTAATATCATATAAATAGTAAGTAGTCACTTCTTTGTTATAATACTTTTGTTATAAAAATTATGTACTTATACAGGGCGTTCTGTTATTGACTGCAGATCGTCATCCTGCATTATAAGCTCATAACGACGAAGGAAAAACCTATTTTCCACTTTTGGATCTGAAACCTACTGTGCGAGATAATTAACAAAATAAATGAATATATATTTATCGAATCACAGTTGAATAAAATTTTGAATGAAACCAATAAAACACTTAAAAAGAGGATGTGTTTTATCATAGTAGAAGGCGACTTTAAATGCAAAGTTATTACAAGAAAAAACCTACTTCAAAAGAAAAACTTTTTCATAACAAATTAATATGCACTAAAAAGTAAAAAAAATAACGATAATATAATACAGTTAAAATTATTGTTATTTTTGGAGTCGGTGCCAGCCAAGTTACTGTAGCAAACTGTTCTGTCATAAAAGATCTATCTGTTCTGTCAGAGTTGTTTCCTTGGCTGACACCGACTCCAAAAATAACAATAATTTTAACTGTATTATATTATCGTTATTTTTTTACTTTTAAGAGCATATTCATTTGTTTTAAAAAAGTTTTTCTTTTGAAGTCGGTTGTTTTTTTTTGTTAAAAGTTTTTTTTATTTTGTGATTTTAGTGAATCTGAAGTACACTAACTAATTTGTCACTAAAAAAGAATCATCGAAATCGGTTGGCGTGATATTGAGTTATCCGTTCTGTTGTCGTGCATAATGAATGCAAATTTAAGACATTTATGGTTTTCTTATAGATGCCGTTGTCAGAACTAGACCAAAATGAAATGGGACCACACGGGAAGCATCAGCTTTCAAATAGATAAAGAGTCATCAAAATCGGTTCACCCAGTCCAAAGTTCTGAAGTAACAAACATAAAAAAAAAAACACAGTCGAATTGAGAACCTCCTTTTTTTGGCTTGAAGTCGGTTAAAAAAACTCTATTTGGCTACTTATGTTATTATAAAAACTAACCCATTAAAACCTACACTGCTTTTCGTTGTAAAATAATTGTTGTACGCAACCTATCGTGCGATATCAAATATCGTAAGCATAAACTTAGCAAAAAGGACCAGCCCGTTTTGCTAAATTCATGCTCAGATACATATACTTCGTATGTATGTTGGTGTTGTAAAGTGAGACAATGTTTAAGATTTTGTGTTCTGTATTACACAATTTATTCCCCCTTGCCCCGTACCTATATTAATATTTAATTTGATACCTCCCACATCTAATTGTATTGGTGAATCATATTTTTGTTTTCTTTATAAATAATAACAACAAAATATTTTTTTTAGTATTCACTACCCAATGCAATCAATTTACAATCAATTATTGTTTTATGATAGTCCCCTCTATATTCTAAATTGACACCTACTAATTTTATGAATTTGATAGGTCTGTGAATTCATAAATCTTTCTATTTTCCCATAGTCACATCTTCCGCATCAGGCCTCAAATGGAAATTTGGTATAGAGCTTTTTTGACTAGCTAAATGTGGTATCGTGTCTTCATAGTCCGCTGATGATATACAGTGAGAAAAACAATTTTTTTTTTTCAATTTCATCAGCTCGTACAGTTCAGGCAAATCATCGAATTTTACCTTTTTTCATTTTAGGTTTTACTTATATTTGAAAAAAAAAAACAAAAAACTTTTAACAAAAATAAAACCGACTTCAAAAGAAAAACTTTTCCAAAACAATTTAATATGCAGTGAAAAGTAAAAACATAACGATAATATAATGTAGTTAAAATTATTGTAATTTTTGGAGTCGGTTTCAGGCAAAGAAACAACTCTGACAGAATAGTTTGCTTCAATAGCTTGGCTGGCACCGACTCCAAAAATAACAATAATTTTTCCTACATTATATTATCGTTATTTTTTTACTTTTCAGTGCATATTAATTTGTTCTGAAAAAGATTTTCTTTTTGTTAATAGTTTTTATTTATTTTGTGATTGTAAGTGAATCTGAAGTACACTAACTAATTTGTCACTGAAAAAAGAATCATCAAAATCGGTTGGCTTTTGAGTTAATCGTCCCCTTGTCGTGCATACTTAATGCAAATTTAAGATTTTTATGTTTTACTCATGGATGTCGTTGTCGGAACTGGACCAAGATAAAATGGGACTACACGGAAAGCACCAGCTTTCACATAGATAAGGTTCACCCAGTCGAAAGTTCTAAGGTAACAAATATTAAAAAAACAATACAGTAGAATTGAGAACCTCCATTTTTTTATTTGGAGTCGGTTAAAAAGTACTAATAACGCTCTTCCATTTGATACTAAATACATTACATTAAATTGAACTTTGTTGTTTTTCTTAAATTTATGTTCGCTAGAGGGCGACAATCAAGACGTTTTTATAACGATATATCATTTTTCAAATTGTGATAAGTAGTTTAGAAGATACGAGGGAACCGATGAACACACTTACCTACCGGTCAAACACATAACCCTAGCCATACATTCATCAACCAAAATCTCAGAGGTTCTTGTTAGACCAAAAAAATGTAATAATCATTAAATCACATAACACAAAAAAATTAGAATTAGATATTAACATTCATTATCATTATAAAATGGAAGAATTGGTAATCCGGAAAATAACCCCTTAGAAGTTAGTCCCGAGGGACCCGCAAAAAAATAGCGTCGGAAACATAGACCAGGAAAAAGAGCGATGAAAAAAATATACTTGGAAAAATAGCTACCGGAAACAAGGGACGATAAAATAAATCCCAAACACATCTAATATTACATTTCGATAATTCTGTATTGTTGTAATTACGAATTGGTTGGGTTGAGATTGTCGACTATAGACGAATTGGCTGGGTTTGCAACGACCTTGAAATTGCGTTTCTATTGAATATTTGTACATTCGATAATTGCGAATTTGCTTTGTACACAATGATTACCTAAGCAACGTCTGTTGTTTGTACCCCACCATAACTGCGGAATAAATTCTTAAACATAGTTCTTTGGTTTTATTTCGTATTTTAGTTTTCAACATTTTTAGATGTAAGGACAAGCCCTTACAGGTTCTGTAGCTTTTAGTCTCTGCGTTCAAAAATGATACACTATTACAGAAAACGGAGATATTATCGTAAACGGTATCCATCCGATATTTTCTTTCTGAAAAGAAAATTTTAGAGTTTTGATTTTGATACATTTATGGTATATAACATTTTTTTGTTTTTTCCGGATTCTATTTTTGATTTTTTCAGGATCTACTGGAAAAAAATAATGACAAAAATGGCTGTTACATGAATTAAAACTTCGGGCAGCGAAACTTTGGGGCTTTTCTATTCACATCAAAATTAGTATTTTTTAAAATTTTACTTTCCCGGAGTGGTTGCAACATGTCTAACGAACATCATTTTTATTTTATATTCGCAAGAGGAGACATCGGTGCATATCCAAATTTAGTAGGTTTGTAGTGAATGCTAAAAACTACACCTTTTTTTCGGGAGATGGGGTCAACCCAACCCCCCCCCTCCCCTAAGTTATACATATATGTATACATACATATGGTAAAACAGTCCATTTGACTGTAACTTGAAAAATATTTGACTGATTTTAATGAAACTAATGCCAAAAGTAGGTTGAATATTTACAACTTTTAGTTGAAATTTTAGAGAAATTTGCCAAATAGTTTCAAAAAAATTAACTAAATTTCAAAATTAAGTGATTTTTTTTTTTTAAATGGCTTAAATTTTGTCCTACGGAGTTAAATTTTTTTTAAAATTTATAGCGTTTTTTATTATCTCTTGATTTCATAATAAGTTGCATACCTATTACTAAATTGACTCCTTGACTCATATTTTCGCGAAAGACATAAAATTTATCGCTTTTTTTAAATAATTTTTTCCTGGGTATATTGACTGGCATTTTTATGCTTTGGCTTCAGATTTCAAATTTCAAATTAAAAGAGGTCTATCCGGTTTAAAGTGGAACTTTTTAGTTTTAACCCCGTTTTGGGGAGAAGGGGGTGCATGGAATAAATATCTTTTAAAAGATTTTAAAAAAGTCAAAATAGTTTAAAATGCTAAAGTAACCCGAAACTTAAGATATTTTTATTAATAAAGTCCTCTTTGTCCTCTATCAAAATGAAAAGGACCATTTTTTTTTTTAAATAAAATTTTTAAAGACGTGTAAAGGTGTTTATGGGATCCCTGATCTCAAATTTTCAGTCCAATGTTTAATTTGTTCTCCTCCTCCCTTCTTTTAGTCCAGATATTATGTAGACCTAAAAATATTTCCATTTTTTTGGAAATCTTAGCCTTTTTAAGGCATGTAAGGCAGTTTTTAAAGTCACTGATCTCGAGTTTATGGGAAGATGGAGTGAAAATTGAATCAATTTGATCATAAACTCGAGATCAGTGACTTTATATATATATATATATATATATAAAATATATATATATATACTAGCGGCCCCGACGGACGTTGTCCCGTAAAAACGTAACTCCAATTCATGAATACCTATACTACGTTTAGCCTGTCCGCTAAACCCCAATTTAACTCCTATTTATTGGAGTGGCCTGACCTTCGACCTTTGGCCTGACCTTTGATAGTAGAGCTCGCTGCGCTCGCATATGGCTCTAATAAATGCCTATTGACAATACCTGAATACTATTAAAAATACATAGTACACATAGTATACATAATGTGATATGATTTATATGCGCTCCCACCATTTAATGAAATTTCATTTTTTTGGTACGGAGCCCTCAAAAACAGTTGTACTGGACCAAATTGTAAATCTAAACCATCCTCCAATCTCCTTGAACTCACACAAAAAATTTCATCGAAATCGGTCCAGCCGTCTAGGAGGAGTTCAGTCACATACACACACACACAAGAAATATATATATTAAGATTTTTGAGTTCACTACTTAGCCAATTTTAAAAATTCTTTCACCTATAGAATGCTACATTCTATCATTAGCGATTCAGACTGGGCGTTAATATATCAATCGCGGCATTGCCTTACTTCCCCCATCTTTCTGATTTTAAATAATAATAGTAACAAGTGAAAAAAAAATTAAAATACCATGTATACCATGTATAGAAAGTGTTGATTTCTCTGTCAAGTTACACATACATACATATCACACATATAGAACTGATATTCCCATATAATACATACTATACAATTTGGGCTCTCACGGGTAAACAGTGATGTTAACGAAAAAATTTTTCAAACAAAAATTGTTTATTTTTTGATAAGGAACATTTTTTACATTTTTGTTCTATCTCTAACGGTTTACAAAATGGGTCCTACGGACCCCAAGACTCAATTGACTTATGTTGCTCATTTACGAACTTGACCTGACTTTTTACGTTCTAAGCACGCTATAAAAATTTCAGCATATCTCTTTTCGTTTTTAGTAATCGTGATGACAGACGGGCAGGCAGACAGACAGTCAACCGGAAAGGGACTAATTAGGTGATTTTATGAACACCAATACCAAAATTTTGTTCATAATATCAATATTTTTAAGCTTTACAAACTTGTTACTAAACTTAGTATACGTTGGTATATTTCCTTTACATGGTATAATTACTATTGGCAATTATTCAAATTACCGATGGGGGTAAGGCTATCAGTTAACCTTAGTGGAATTTTCTAAAATAAACTTACAACAACATAATTAAATAATCACAAATTAAAACTTTAGCAATTAATAAATACATAGATGATTATTTGATAATTATAGAAAAAAATCATTATATAAAATTATTACAAATTTTTAATAATTATCACAAAATAATTAATTATATCGTTGAAAATTCAGAAAAAAATCGAATCAGATTCCTAGATATGGAAATAACATTCAATAACGTAATAATAACGTAAGCACGTAATATTGACTAATAATTGGACAGAAAAATAGATTACTTAGTAATTGCCTTTTTTTTTTTTTTGCTAATCACTCTAAATAAGGGATCATGGGGTAATGAGAGCTCGCGAGTAATGGGAGAATTGGACTTCCCTAATGCCCGTAATTATGTAAATGAAGTTCGAATGTCTTCGTTTATATTTGATAGAGCTAGTCTAAAGCGTACAAGGTCTTAGTTACACTCATTCAGAGGTATAAGACGATTGTTTGTTTTTTTCTGAACTGTTATAAAAAATACAAAAGAACAAGTGAAAACAAACAATTTACTGAGTTAATTGTTGAAATACCAAGTACAGACTGTGTTGATTACTCTATACACATACAAACATACACATACAAACAAGTCACACACATATAACCGATATACCTATATAATACATGCTATACAATTTGCGCATAATTTGCGCTCTCATGGGTAAACAGTGATGTTAACGAAAAAATGTTTCAAACAAAAGTTGTTTATTTTTTTAGAAGAAACATTTTTTACATTTAAACTTTTGTTCTATCTCTAAAGGTTTGCAAGATGGGTCCTACGGACTCAAGACCCAATTAACCTATGTTGCTCATTTACGAACTTGACCTCACTTTTTACGTCCTTAGCACGCTATAAAACTTTCAGCTTGATATCTCTTTTCGTTTTTGAGTAATCGTGATGACAGACGGACAGACGACAAACAGACAGACAACCGTCATTGTTCATGGTATTAATATTTTTAAGCGTTACAAACTTGGGACTAAACTTAATATACTATGTATATTTCATATACATGGTATAATAACGTCCCAGGTAAACATTAAACTATATACGTTTAATATAGTATTTACGTCAATTATATTTCTAAATCTATCTTATTTAAGGTACGACTATTGAAATTTTGATTGATTACGAGATGTAATTTTGAAATTTTATTTTTTCGATTCCAGGTTAAGCGGGAAATGAGAGCTGCATTCCTCGTACCTAAAAAAATTTGAAGTATCGTGAAATATTAAGTTAATATGAGACATGAGAGCTCCAGGTGGGCTGTTCATTCCACGTCATTTTTCCCACACAACACAACTCGTCTCAGCTGGAAAAAGATGAACAGCCAGGAGCTATCTACACCTGCTCCCAGAAGTAAACGTTACTTAAGTTAAATATTTTTCTGTGATTTTCTGGTAACCAAATAGGTGCAGCTTACGTTCATTATAAACAAAAATTTAAATTATAGAAATTATGAGTTTTATTAACAATATTCCTTAGATAGTGCCAATTACCCCACACTCCCCTACCAAATTCAAAAAATTCGGCGAAAAATATTTTTATTATAGCATTGACGGTGACATATCAACCTTTTTCAAAAAAAATTAAAAATAATGTCTTCAACATTTTACGAGAAAATTTTTACCCAAAAATGTTTTAAATAAATTATGGTACACAAAGATCAATGAAACTAATATACAAGAAAAGAACACACAAAGAAGCGTAGAAGGTTTAGGTAGGCACATACAACAGGGTGATAACAAAATTAAAATTAACAGAGACGCAATGATAACAATTAATCAAAAATTTATTATGCATTTTTTAATAGGTCGGAAAATATAATATAAACAGAGTTAACACGACACTACAATTACTTATAGCCAAGGGCATAACTTTCATGTAAATACTCAACATTAAAAATGATGGTCAATAATAATAATAATAATAATTGTTGTAGTACAATAAAATTCAAGTAAATAGATAGAAAAAATTGTTGCATTTTTTAAATTTGGTACAGTTGTTTATTAGGATGTAACAACTTCGAACCAAAAGATTTGATTACTCAGGGTGCGGGTGCGGCTTAATCCTCTTTTGGGGGTCTTTAAAACTTTATTTTTACAAATTATAAAAAAAACTTTTAACAAAAAGAAAACCGACTTCAAAAGTAACACTTTTAACACTTTTAAAAATGAAAACTGTGCGTATATTTTAGCTGTTTAAAACAATCTCTTCGAGTATTATGGAAGCGGGATAAGTGAGTTCAATAGAGCTGTAGGCTAAAAAGCGGTAGTTGTTACTTGTAAGTCCAGTGAATCGGGCGATTATCAAGCTAGTTTGTACATAATTCAAAAAATAAGTGTATTTAACGGTTAGTTTTAATTATATTATAATAAATATATTTCTAAACAAAAATTATTGAAGTGAAAACTTCTTTCGGCACGTTGAGCACTTTTTGGGAGAACAAAAATCATAGAATTCGCGTCATCGGTCTTTGTAATTGAACTCCCATTACATTACACCCTACCCTTGGTAGAATTAGACAAAGTATGTTCGATGGAGGACGAGTTTTGATTTTCGCGCACGTACCCAGTCGACGCCATCTTACCTTGTTCCCGCCTCCTGATTCAAATGTTGTAAAAAACGTAAATAAGTTTGTGTCCTTGATTTTAGTAATGAAAAAATCGTTCCTTGCAATTTATTAATTATTAATTAATGATTAATGAATTTTTAGTATGTAAACTATAATTAAAACTATTTACGTAAATCTAAATATTAAATCTATAACACTTTGTCTATTTATTCTATTTACTCTTTCACTATTGCCTAAGAGACTGATTACTTCAATGTTTGGGTGCCTATCAAAGCGAGTCAAGTAACTTTCACTGAATCGCGTTATTTCGTCACCCACTGTGGGCATTTTGAGACTACGGTGAATGTCGTCATTACGCACATACCAGTTACTGTTTCCAGCAGTTCAGATTCAGATTGTGAATCAATGAAATTAATTTTGCAACAATAAATTTTTTAATAATTGCTGAAAAATAGCTTAACATTTTTTGAAAATGCAAAAATTAATTGACACCATTGAATTCTGTAGAAAAAAAAAAAGAAAAAAAAAGTGTTTTATAAACTAACGCGAAGCAACATTTTTGCCCAAATCGCAACGATATTGCTAGAAAGATTCATCTAAAATACTATATAGTCACAATCTTTCTTAGTCAGCTCGCATATGAGGTTGCCTCTATTTTCTCACAGAAGTATGTCCAATAGGTCCTTTTTGCTTTTTTTTACCCCGACTATACAATGGCGAGGGTTATGTGTTTGATCCATATGTATGTATGTTCATCTGTTCAGACCTAGCTTCTAAACTACTAATCATAATTTGACAAATGAGATATCGTTAGAAGCGTCCTGATCGCCCGCTGGTAATAGGCTATGTGGCGTCACATTAAATTGAACATTAAAACAAATTTCGATTACATGATAGCGTGTTTGGTATCAAATTAATAAAATAAAGTTCGAAAACTAAAACCCCGATAATTAAGAATCGCGCTCTTAAAAGTATGAAAACGAGAAAATATTTTCATCTGAAATTGTTATGATAAGTAAAATCGTCACTACAGTCGGGGGACCTCTAAGATTAAGCAATTTTCCACAGAAAATAGGTCCCCCGACTGTAATGACGATTTTACTTATCATAACAATTTCAGATGAAAATATTTTCCTTTTTTCATTCCAGTCATTGGTTCTGCATTCCGTGATGAGGGTTTCCACTGATTAGTCCAGGTCTTCCTTTGAAGTGGGAGGGACCGGAACCCTTACTGATGCTAAATTTTTAAAAGTATCGACGTGCATTTCCAAGTCTGTCTTACGGTTGTTAGCATAAGTATTTACTCTAGATTATTGTACGTTTATTCAGAACTAATGAAAAAAATGCTAAACTAACTGATGAAATAAAGGTATAGTGTTTTCCCTTATTGAAAATATATAGTTTGTTACTTAAAATGTATTCAAATAGTTACTCACCTCGCTCGTTGGTATCTGTGCTTCTCCACGACGAATGGTGTGCGTTGGCGAGGAAAAAGATGGTGTGCGTTGGCGAAGAACTTATGATCAAAAAAAAGGGTGGTTTACCCCGATACATAACCTCAATTTTGAGTAAAACTAATTTTTCTGAAAAATTTCAACAGCTCGTACAATCATTCAAATCATCGGACTTTAACTTTTTTTTAATTTCAGGTATGTTTATGTACTTTCGGATAGTGCGAACGATTTTGTTTCAAAACCTGATTATGAGCCGAAACATTGCAAAACAAAAATGCAAAAAAGTCGAAACAACCCAGGTCTGCATTCTTAAAAAAAAAAAAAAATCCATTGAACTTTTTAATGATGCAAATGTGGATTTTTCCGAGTTTTTTTCATTTTTGTTTTGCAATGTTTCGGCTCATAATCAAGTTTTGAAAAAAATCATTCGCACTATCCGAAAGAAAATAAAAGAATCTGCAATTTAAAAAAAATGTTAAAGTCCAATGACTTGCCGTAACTGTACGAACGGTTAAAATTTTTCAGAAAAATTCGTTTTATGTATAGGGCTAAAATTTATCACCTTTTTTATGATAATAAAATTTTCATTTTTATTTCAGAATTTCAATCCAATTCCTTGATTTTTCCAAAAAGTTATCAAAGAAACTTGAAAATATAAAGTTACAGCGCCTTTTTGAGATTTTGAGGTTATTTCACAAGGTCGATGCCGAAATTCTTAATAAACAATTTTTTTTATTCATCTCAATCCGATCAATATAAGCAGAGATATTCAAGAAAACGTCACCAAAGATAACAATGTTGAGATAAAACCGCGTGCAGAAGTTCGCGGGGATCAATCCAGAACCGGGAAACTCTTTTTCTACATTAATTACAACGAAAGTTTATTTAAAAAAATTAGCCACTTTTACCAAAATTTATCAAAATCTTTATCAAAATCCAGTAGATGTATTCAACTTATCGTTTAAAATATTAAAGCCTCCACTTTAAAATGCTTTTTGATTTTTTTTATCCTCTAAAAAATATGAAGTTATATTATTATTAATATAAAGTTGACTGCAGATAATATAAATAAGACGGTTTCCGCGTGCTTTAAAGAGCGAAAAAATGTACGATCTTAAAATTGGGCCAATTAAACTTCGGCCAATATTTTAAACTTATACCATACTTATTTTGCAATTATAGCTTAATTTTTAACCCTCAAAAATGTTAAGCCCCTCCCCTCTAATTAGTTGATCTTTCGGTACGAAGTTTTTACAACCTAATAAACAACTGTGCCAAATTTCAAAGATGCAACACTTTTTCCCTTGTGATGAATTTTATTGTGCTAACTTGCTTTAGTAAATATTTATTTCTGCATAAATAATTAATTAATTATTAACTAAAAATTTATTGAATATTGAACAAATTAAAATTTTTCCATTTTCTATAAATAATATTTTGAGTGTGATATTCAGACATCATAAAATTTTTGTACCACGAACGTATGAAATATGTCAATGTATACTAAGTTTAGTCCCAAATTTGTAACTAAGGTTAAAAATATTGATGCTACCAACAAAATTTTGGTATAGGTAGTCCACTTCCGGTGGACCGCCTGTCTGTTGTTTGCCCCTCTATCTATACGTAAACACGATAGCTCAAAAACGAAAATAAATATTTATATATCGTGCTCAGGATGCAAAAATGAGGTCGAGTTTGTAAATGAGCAACGTAGGTTTTGGGTCCGTATAACCCATCTTTTAAATCATTAGAGATGGAACAAAAGTTTAAATGAAAAATTTGTTTCTTATAAAAAAATAAAAACTTTTGTTTGAAAAATTTTTTTGTAAACATCACTGTTTACCCTTGAGGGCGCAAATAAGCTTAGAAACATTATAAAGTATGTACATACAGGTACTTATTGTCCATATCTAAAATTTATACGTTACGTTATTATGTATGTGTTTGTTTGTTTATCTTTCTTTACTTACATGACGCAAAAAAACAAACAATTACGTAATAAACACTCTTTATACGTTTCACAATTTTTTGCAATTTATTCGAAAACTCTGGATTTGAGAGAAAAAATAGCTTGACCCAAAATGTTTTGATAAAAGTTTACTTATCTTTCATATTTTCGGAAAAATCTCCATCAATGTAAAATTTTTCCATGATTTTGGTAAGTTTTTAAGAGAAAAAATACTTCTGAGTTGTAGCATTCTTAGAAGTATTTCTTCCCTAAAAAATTTATATATACAAATCGACCGGAAATTGTTCGCATGATAACTTTGAATCGACTCTTTTTTCTGTAAAACGCATAGTTTTCGAGTAATTTGCAAAAAATTGTGGAAAAACTTATAAAATCTTTGATTTTTTCGAAATAAATCTTTATTTTGCGCATTTGGAAATGTTTATTCTACAGTGTAAAAAGCTAAAACTGGGAAAAGCTGGCATTGTCGTCTCCAAAAGTTAAGTAAACCATATGAAATTTGATCTAATTTGATGGGATTTAAGTGCAAAGTTTAACATAAACGTAACCAACCGAAAAATTAGCCTAGTCATTGATACTGAAACAAGTGTAACTAATTATTTTTTAGACCATGTATACGGTAAAATTGTATAGATATAAAATTGTGATGCGATAATGGGAAGCGGGTCGTTCAATTTTCTTGTAAAATTCTGCTAATCCTGAATCGTTTGAGGTAAATCACTTTTAACATCAAACATACGTCTTCACCAATTTTTTTAAAAGGGCCAATCAGATATATCATAGGTAATGTATTTAAATTTTCCCGAAGTTTTAATAATAAGAAGTCTGAATTTTATATTTGCAAGCTATTTTTGAAAATGTTTCCAGTAGCAAACAAAATAGCTTCAAAAAACCCAGTTTTTGTCATGCATCATGTTCCATTTATTAATACATTTTTGTATATAAACAACGACAATTATTTTATGATTTGTAGTTTGAAAAATAATAAGTTTTATCCAAAACAAAGAATAAAAAATAAACTACAATGAATTTTAAAGTATTTTTGTTCGTATTCCTTACATTGGTTGCGTTAGCAATAACTCAAGTAAGTCAAAACCATTCATATTGATTTATCATTTCTAACCATTTTATCAATCACTTGGGTCACTTAATACATAAAATTAAATATATATAAGGCAAAAGTGTTACATCTTTGAAATTTGGTTGTTTAATTTGAACAACTTTGTATCCAAAAATCCACTTCAGAGAAGAGGGGGCAGTACTACAAAAAAAAAAAAAAAAAAAAAAAAAAAAATTCAACAAATAAAAATAACATAAAAGCTGTGGCTTAAGTAATTTTGTAAATTTTGATTTTTCATTCGACTTTCTAGCTTTAAATTCAGCCTCATTCAAGCTAATTTATAGTTTCTGCAGCCAACTTTAAATTAAAAATAAATTTCGTCATTTTTTTTACGGATCAGAAACAAAAAGCATTTTAAATGATTAGTATGCACTAAAAAAAATAATTTAAAAAAGAAAATTCTAGCCCATTTGAACTTTTTTTAAAGTTTTAGTATCAATACTTCATACACCTTTTTTATCTTATAGTACCTACAGGAGCCGAATAAGGATTGAGCTTCACATGAAAGTCATGTGAAAGTCATGTTTCGTGATTGAAAGTTATTTTTTTAACCGACTTCATACCCAAAGGGAGGAGGTTATCAATTCGACTGTTTTTTTTTTATGTGTGTTACCTTAGAACTATCGACTGGGTGAACCGATTTTGATGATTCTTTATCAATTTGAAAGCTGGTGCTTCCCGTGTGGTCTCATTTCATGTTGATCCAGTTCATCCATGAGAAAACCATAATAGTCTAAAATTTGCATAAAGTATGCACGATAAGAGGACGAATAACTAAATATCACATCAACCGATTTCAATGATTCTTTTTTTAGTGAGAAATTAGTTAGTGTACTTCAGATTCACTAAAAATCACAAAATTAAAAAAACTTTTGACAAAAAGAAAACCAAACTTCAAAAGAGAAAAACTTTTCCAAAACAAATCAATATGCACTAAAAAGTAAAAAAATGACGATAATATAATGTAGTTAAAATTATTGTTATTTTTGGAGTCGGTGTCATCCAAGCTAGTGTAGCAAACTGTTCTGTCAAAGTCGTTTCCTTGGCTGACACCGACTCCAAAAATAACAATAATATTAACGACATTATATTATCGTTATTGTTTTACTTTTCAGTCCATATTAACTTGTTTGGAAAAGTTTTTCTTTTGAAGTCGGTTGTCTTTTTGTTAAAACTTTTTTTTATTATGAAATAGAAAGGTTAACCAATATCCCTGCAATGGATTGCCCAGTGTTAAAAGATTGTTAAAAAAGTGTTAACAAGACTACTTTCAATTAAATTATCAAAGCTGCAAACGTCGTTAATTATCGATATTTCATGGACAATCATATACCGTCGTATTTGCAATAAAAATATTTTTATTTTGATATGCGATTCAATGAATTAACAGATGAACGAAGTTACTATTCACATACATGCGAAAAAAGGTACAAGTTGCTCCCCTGCTGCATATTTTTTATGCCTTTTGACTTTCGTGTAGGGCAAGAGTCGTTACCCTAGCAAGTTAGAGCAAAATTTCAAAAAATTTTAGTCTTATCTTTTTTACTAAAGTAGTCTTGACCTGTCTCTAAACCTTTTATATTTAAAAAAAAAACTTTAAGTCAGGAAACAGATAGGTGAAAGTCCATCTTAATTCGAATCTTAGACTATTAGTCCACTAAAATATATTATTATTTAAAAAAAAAAAAAAAAACTTTTTTCAAATATAGTTTTTACGTATTTGATTTATGTACGCTGTACTCAAATTTTTTAAATCTCGGTGAATTTTTAAGCTAGAAAATAGAAACAATCAAAAAAAATAAAAATAATAAATAAATAAATAAATAAATACAAAAACAACCCAGCTCAATTTGAAAGATGCAACACCGTCATTTTCCTTCTTACCGTCATTTCTTAAATCTAAATACGAACAATATATTACTAATTAACTCATTTTATATTAAAGTACCTGGATACCGAGCTTTACTAGATATTTTTTGAGTTAAAAAAACACTTTATCACTAATAAAAGAACCATTTATAATGTCTCGACACAAATACCAATTAGAATGTCGCGGTAATGTACTTTACTTCTTCGCCAATAGATGTCAGTAAGAGTCACATTTAGCAGTCAATGGTTCTGTTTTTCGTGTTAACACGGAAAAAACGACGTTTTCTAAAAAATAAACCTAGATGGATCGATTTGTAGCCCCAAAAATACCATCCACACTAATTTCAGGATATTATTGGAGCCGTTGCGATTTTACTGCAAATGAGTATAATTGAGGTTATTCAATCACTCACTAATCTATATAATTTGAAACGGACTTATAAACTGATGCGAAAAATTGGAAATTTTTCCTTCGCAAGTCTTCACAACTGGGAAAACCCCTCCAAAAGTACTCCTTTTTTTATTGCAATCGAAGCTTAAAAGCTGAAAATTAAAAGCTCAAATCGTAAAGCTAAAATTTTTGGAACTGTACACCTGTAAAAAATTGGAAAACCATCACTTAAATTTTTTTTAAAACTTCAACTTATGCAAGAAATGAAAAAAAAACTTTAATATCTTCTTGCTTGAAAATGGGAAAAACACCCTCAAAAACCACCCTTTTACTGTTTTACATGCTATAAAGATGCATCTTTTACATTCAACGCAGAATAAATACAAATTAAGACCTTAATTCGAAAATCTCACTTTTTTTAAACGCTACCCCTCGAAAATGATAATGTGAAACTTAGACTATGCGTAGTTGTAGTACTCAAGATCAACTGATGCGGACAACTGTTCAATAGATCAAAATGTGCGTACTATCAACATGTATGATTTAGATGCGTAGCACTAAATTATGAGTTTAGTTTTCAACTCATGTAGTGATTTTTCTATGGTGCAGAACCAGGACCGAAAACCACTTTACTTGCACCCCTTACGAGCAACGCGAGTAACACTTATTATTGATACAAACGTATTTGGTTCATTTTAAAATAATAAATAATATTGAGTGTGTCATTTATTTTCTAAGTGGCAGGGATGTGTCCATAAGCTGTACGTGAATTTTAGTATATATTTGACCGAAAAGACTTATGCGTTCATGTTGAAATTAATTTTTTATATGCATTACGAAGAATCTACAAAAAATGTAGTTTTTAATTTGTCTTATCCATACTTTTATTGGAGCTTGTATTGTCGTAAGCTTGATACCTTGTTTGTTTGAAATGTTTTGACTTTCATTAAAAATATTGTGTTTTGACTTTCATTAAAAATATGTTTCAATCAATTATCAACAATGTTTTGTGTTTTTTAGGCGGCAACTGCGGCTACAGCGGCTACTGCTGCTACTGCGGCTACTGCAGCACGAGGAAGGCGAGCTGCAGCTCCACAAGCAACTGCAGCTACCGCGGCTACTGCTGCTACTGCGGCTACTGCAGCACGAGGAAAGCGAGCTGCAGCTCCACAAGCAACTGCGGCTACGGCAGCTACTGCCGCTACTGCGGCTACTGCAGCTAGAGGACGGCGAGCTGCAGCTCCACAAGCAACTGCGGCTACGGCAGCTACTGCCGCTACTGCGGCTACTGCAGCTAGAGGACGTCGAGCTGCAGCTCCACAAGCAACTGCAGCTACAGCGGCTACTGCTGCTACTGCGGCAACTGCAGCTAGGGGACGGCGAGCTGCAGCTCCACAAGCAACTGCGGCTACGGCAGCTACTGCCGCTACTGCGGCTACTGCAGCTAGAGGACGTCGAGCTGCAGCTCCACAAGCAACTGCGGCTACTGCAGCTACTGCCGCTACTGCGGCTACTGCAGCTAGAGGACGACGAGCTGCAGCTCCACAAGCAACTGCAGCTACCGCGGCTACTGCTGCTACTGCGGCAACTGCAGCTAGAGGACGGCGAGCTGCAGCTCCACAAGCAACTGCGGCTACTGCAGCTACTGCCGCTACTGCGGCTACTGCCGCTCGAGGACGGCGAGCTGCTGCTCCACAAGCAACTGCGGCTACTGCTGCTACTGCCGCTACTGCAGCTACTGCTGCACGAGGAAGGCGAGCTGCACAAGGAGGACAACAACGATATGGGCGACAAGGATCTGGACAACAAGGATATGGACAAGGATATGGGCAACAAGGCTATGGACAACAAGGATATGGACAACAAGGATATGGACAACAAGGATATGCAGGTGGCCAAGGTAGTCGTTATTTGTACGGTTGAAATCAAAATTTTATCATTTTAATAATTGTTTTGAGAGTTTTATTTTTATTAAAAAATTGTTAAATTGTTCTTGGTGCTTCTTTATTTTGTTTTTTTTTTTTTTCTTGGTGTTAAAAAATGTTATAAAAGTCACAATTATTGACAATAAAAAAAATTCTAACCCGTGAAGTTGGCCACGGCATTTTTTGTTCCAGAATATAAACCATATGGTTCGACTGAAGTCGCATAAAGATGGATTTTTTCAGAATTTCACCGTTTTGTACCACATTCTCGAGATATTCAATTCAAGAGTAAATTCCTAGTACATTCGTTTGTAATATAATCTTTTGACAGATTACCTAGAAAATAGCCTAGTTTTTACTTATTTTAATTTTAACAAAAAACGTAGCCACAGGGGGGTTCACGCTCTCCGTGCCGCTTCCTGTGATATTTGAACTAGGATACTGCTAACCCAAAATGATAGATATACATTAGAAGAGAATTGTTCCAGAATAAAAAATTAATCTTACCTCAAATAAGGCGTGGCGGGGGGAATGTACCCCCGATACAAGAGTAAACATATAGTGCTTTCGTTTGTACCGGGTTTTTCATTTTCGCTCTTTATTAACCGAGAACGTAGTCACAGGAAGCATAATTTGCAAGTATTCTGTGCCGAATTCAAAAAACCGTATCCCTTAAGCATGTATAAAAGAAAGGGGGTAGTTGTTTTGTTTTTTCTCCATTTTCAAAAGGTTGTAAAGGAATACTTTAAATAATTCTTTAATAAACCGACCTGTTACACGTCGAATTGAAAAAACACAATCTTTCTTGCGAAAAGGGCAGTTTAAGGGTGTTTTTCCCATTGTTCTAGTGTAGCGATGCTGGTTACGAAAATTTTCAAAGTATTCTGTTAATGTGTTTCTTTTAATTTGTTAAAAAATTTTATTTGGTGAAAATCCCACCTTTCTAGCATTAGTAGAACTGAAAAACATAATGTTGGGAAATTCCTAGGAAATTTGACCCCCCCCCCCGAATTTCCAAGGAGTCGTGATGATCCAAAAAGTATACTTCGAAAAACCCCCCAAAATTGCGTTTTTCAGTTACATAAAGCTAAGCGACCAGAAATTTAAAGCTAATTTCAAAAATCGACCAGAAATAAAGAAATGTACAGAAACAGATGAGCAGAAAACTTGAAAAAATTTCATAACCTGCATAGCAACACTTCAAAATTGGGAAAAACACATCTAAATTGCCCTTTCCGCTTCTATTCATGTTAAAAAGATTGTGTGTTTTCCATTCGACGTTTAACAGGTTCAAAATAACACGATTATTTGAAAAACGTAAAGTATTCCATCACAACCTTTTGAAAATGGGTAAAATAGCCACAAAACTACCCCCACTCTTCTATACATGCTAAAAAGATGCGATTTTTTGAATTCGATAATGAATACTTGCAAATTATGCTCTTTTTGACTACGTTCTTGGTTAATAAAGAACTAAAATGAAAAACTAACCCGGTAAAAACGAATGCGATTTGTGTTTGCTCTTGTATCAGGAGTACATTTTCCTACCCCACGCCCCATTTAAAATTGAATTAATTAGATATTATTCTGGAATAATAATAATGCAGTAAGTGTTTAATCTTGTATCGGCGATAAATGTTTCTTTCCTCAAACCCCTTTAGATGTTAGATTAGTTTTATATTCTGGAACAATGCTCTTCTTATGTATATCTATCAATTGACGTTTACAGTATCCCAGTACAAAGGTCACAGGAAGCAGCACAAGGAGCGTGAAGCTGGCGCCCCATATATATAACCTAGCTGTGGCTTCGTTCTTTTTTAAAAAATAGTGAAAATAGAAAACAAAGCTATTTTATAGATAATCTTTCAAAAAATGTATTAATAGTCCGGTAAAAACGAATGCACTATGTGTTTACTCTTGTATCAAGGGTACATTTTTCCTCCCTCACGCCCCATCTAAGATTGGATTAATTTTATATTCTGGAACATTCCTCTTCTAATGTATATCTATCAATTGGCGTATACCGTATTCCAGTAAAAACGTCACAACAAGTAGCATATACATGATTGTCCATCACCATATAATTTTTCCACCTATAAATATCCTCACCATGGCTGCGTCTTTTAGTAAAAATTACTCAAAATGAAAAACAATATAGTCTTTTGTAAGAAATCAATATTTACAGCTTAATTCAACTGAATTTTTAAGATGTTAAGTAGTATTAGAGGGTTGGTATATTTTTTTGCTCTCCACCCCGTATTTAAAAGTTTTCCCTCTTTATATTATGGTAAAATCCTTTATAATGGTACTCTTTCGAATAGTGGCATTAAAATTGCAGTACAGAAAATGCCGGGACTAGCGTGAAGTTGGCCTCCGCACATATAAAATTGAATATCTAGAGAATCGGGCGGTACAAAAGGGTGAAATTCTGGAACAATCCATCTATATGCAACTACAATCGAACAATATGGTTTATATTCTGGAACAAAAATGCGGTGACCAACTTCACGGGGGGACCTCTTAATTTGAATAATGATTTGGTATTGTGGGCACAAACCCACAAAAATGAGTACTCCAATAAAAACCAAACACTACGAAAACTTTAATTTTTATACCCTGTATATATGAAAAAATATCAAGGTAAACTAATTTAGGGCCCAAGTATGTAACCCTTAGAATGGAAGCTTTATTGATGATAAGAAGAAAGTTTGATAAAGCTGTTAATAAACTCGCCTACTTTGTCCGTCCTTCTACACGATAACGCAAAAACGAAAAGAGATATCAAGCGGAAGTGGTGAGTTTTAGTTTGTAAATGAGCATCATAGGTCAATTGGGTTATGGATACATAAGACCCATGTTGTAAACCTATGTAGATTGAACAAGTGTTAAAAAGTAAGAAAATGTTCCTTATACAAAAATAAAAAACTTGTGTCTAAAACATCTAAGTTAACTCGTGAAAACAAAAATTAGGCTAGAATAGAAGGTTGAAAATGTAAAAAGGTAGATAGCTTCAAATAATTAGTCCATTGATTATTATTTTATGGTTTTTTCGGTAATTTTGAAGTGAAATATTCTTCTGGAAACTGTCAGAATATTATATAAGGACGTATTGTTAAAAATTATGCTATTCTTCTTAATGATTATGTGATATTAAATAAGCAAATTAAAGCGATGTCCAAATTTCGAGTAAATCGCACCAACTTGCCTCACTAGTGGGCAAATATAAGCCATCCACATCGGTAATATATATCCGAAATACATATTTAATAATATAACTTAATACCAGACTATTTAGCGAAGAAAATATGAATTAAATACTTTTTTTATTAAATAAAGAACTTGATAACCAGGAAAATGTTGATAATTGATCGGATAAACCCGATAGTTGAAAATAGCCGATTTATATAATTTCTATAATGCCTAATAGCTTGTTTTGCAGTTGATTAATCAAAAATTTACTTAAACAAAAGTTGCAAGGTTGGATGGGAGCCATTATATTCTGAGAGAAGATTGAACCTACATCTTCGAGTTTCTTTAATAGCCAATTTCGATGATAAACGGTAAGAGATGGAATAATACATTAAATAAGTAAGTTGATTCTCATAAAAAACTTACATTTTCATCTAAACCCATTTTTCCAAAATCGTCAGCTTTCGGAGAAAATGTAACTTAAAAAAATGTCATTATTGCATTTAATCGAAAGAAAATACGATTACTACTGAGAAATGCTTTGGCTAAAACTTGTCAAGGACAAAAGAGGACATTCGCTTTGTCAAGGGCAATAAAAGACATAACTTTGATCTAAAATTATCAGTTTAAGCGTATTTTCTTTTGACTAAATACAATAATGACATATTTTTAAGTCGCTTTTCCTTCGAAACCTAACGTTTTTCGAAAAAATGTTTTAAGCAAAAATTGTTTTTTTTTTATGAGGATCTTATTTAAAGTGTTATCCTGCCTACTTTCAAGTGATATTCTGTCTCTTACCCTTTAGAATCTAAACTTGCTATTAAAAAAAAAACGAAAAACTAGAGATACATTCTGATGTCAGAACATGATGGGGAATATCAAACTCGATCTTAAGGATGGATGAGCACGGTAGAAGGAGGGGGGGGGGATTTAAAAAATATATATTTTCAATTTTGATGATAAATTATATTTTAACTTGGCGGTGTAAGACGAAAAGTAAAGAAAAATATTTTGATATCTGGCGTTATTTTCAAAATATCGAAATTTTTGTTTAATTATTCAGCTTTCGATATTTCGAAAACCAAGACAATTATCAAAAAAATTTATTCTTATTTTTCGTCTACATTCACGAAATTATAACAAAATTCATCATCAAAGTTGAAAATAAGATAATTTCAATCCTAAATCTACCCTGCTT